>NC_091178.1:19572199-19585010 GCF_040958095.1 Procambarus clarkii
TATGCATCAAATCTTCTCACCCAAAATGCGGGGTTATATGTCAAAAGACTATCGTATCCCTGACATCGTTTCAGTGTGGTTCGTTCACTGAAGTAAATGAAATAAATAATTGCAAAATTGAGCAATAATAATTAGAGGCGGATGGGCCTCAAGATACTACAATAGACTAGTATTACTACCAGTGGTTAGTAACATAGATCTCAATGGGGAATCATTAAAATATCTACGTTATTAGTATCTACAATAACTTATACAGCTTTGCTGTGAATTGCGAGAGGTGTGAAGTTAACTCCCACACTCCTGACGAAGTATTGTGTGTGACAAACTTGTTGCCTGCAGGTGGGACAGCCTAGTACCTCACTTGACGTGGACCCGGTTACTGCAAGGCAATTAACTATAGAAGCTTTCTACTTGACTATTAATAATACATCCTAAATTAAAGGAAATACTCCTACTGATATAACAATCACTGTAGAATTTGTCTACAGATATTAATGCAATATTAATTCTTATATAAATTAAGAATATTGCTAAAGAAGAGATGTATTGGATTTTTGTTGTAATTAAATGGCCTAACGACAACTAGTCTAAATGTTAAATGTGCACACAGTATAACAAATATAAAAAATTATAGTTGCAGAGCCGCGTGTCCGTTGGTGGAGAGAACTATGCACTCCTTCGTCCTCATCTGCTGTGTGATGGACGTTGACTTCGGATTTGGTATCACTCTGGTTCCAGGACACGGCTATTTTTTGCCAATTTAACGTGGCAACGCTCTTGTAAATGTAAAAACGAACAATTAAACTAAGCCAATGCTTTGCTATAGTGTCGTCTCTCTCTTGCACGCTGCTAATATGGCGTCGCTCGTCGGAGTCGGGCAGCAGGCAAGTGACGCTCTCATTCCTCTCTGGCTGTGATACGCATGCGCAGCTCGCTCAAAGTATTCTCGAACTTAAAGTATTTTATTTTTACTTGCAATTAATTGTGAAGGCAAGGACTGGTGACAAGTGCTTATGTCACTAAATAATGTATTAAGGTGCAATATATTTTTGCACAATGCAAGTCAGCTTATTAAAACTGCATAAAGAAATATCATATAAATTGCTTTACTTTGCAATATTTTTCACTATAGTTGTTAATACACCTAAATGAACGAATTCAGTAAGTAATAATATGTTACGTTAATAATCAACTATTAAGGGCGTTGGGGGGGGGGTAAAGGAAGGGAAGGTAAGGGGTGAGAAGGTAAGGGAGGGAAAGGGTAAGGTGCGATTTTTGACCGTGTGATTATTGCTTACTTGGGTGATTAATTTTTCGTCGCTGATTAATTTTTCTTCTGCAAGACGTGTGGCGTTGCAAAGTTTTGGTTTGTTGATATTTCGCAACATGACAATTGGCAAGCCGATTTTCAATTGCCGTAGTGTGATGGTATTCCTGGCAAATCGAGTAAATTAAAAAATTCTGTAGGATAATTAACCGCTTCATCTGCTTCCACAACAGTGTCGACGGACTTGTATATGACTGCCTCGCTTTTGATGTTAGACTGAATAATACTGTTAAGGTCGAAGACGTCTTTGTTCTTGGCCGCAAGAACAGCTCGTTCACTCAGCCAATCGTGATTCTTATAATTGGTTTGAATATTGGGAAATACTCTTTCAACCAATTCTTCTTTTGACGTCACTAAATTGTAGAAGTTATAAGGCAATGAAATTCGTCCTGAGGTCAGATCAACTGGCACGTTTCCGTTCCCAATTTCTAGAAATTAATGTGAAAATATCTCAGCTGATGGATCGTTTTGCAGCTGGACACGCATATTTGTAGTTAATTGGAATGTCTTTACATGGCGCCAAAAAGTAGAGTATTTCAGGCAAGCATTTATTTCGTCTGCTGTTGTCGATCAAGGAATTACAGGTAATGTTTGCCTGAAATCTCCTGCAAGCAATATTAATGCATTCCCAAATGGTCTGACGTTTCCACGCAAATCTTGCAATGATCGATCAAGAGCCTCGAGCGATTTTTTGTGGGCCATTGTGCATTCATCCCAAACAATAAGTTTGCATTTCTGCAATACTTTTCCAATGCCGGATGCTTTGGAAACGTTGCACGTGGGAGCTTCAATGAATTTCATGTTCAATGGCAATTTCAAAGCCGAAGGAGCAGTTCTTCCACCTGGTAGCTAAGTTGTAGCTACTCCGGACAACACAAGAGCTAAGGCTATGCCATTCTGGAATCACAATGCTGCCAGAATCAATCTAATTAGGAAGGTTTTACCAGTTCCTCCTGGCGGATCTAAGTAGATTTATCCAAGCCCGTTATTGACAGTTTGAATTATTTTATTGTAAATGCCTTTTCATTCAAGCATTAGCTAAGGAATATTTGATTGCACATACGACAACAGATCACTTGTGTTGTAATTTTGTTCACGACGCAATTCTACATAGAACGAAGCAGCAGCAGATCGATTTGGTGATGGCATTTCCAATTGATTGAGAACTTTGTTCGCGATTTCTAAGCTCAAATCTTCAATAATTATCAACGCTTCGTTGTAGATTTTTGCTGTGAAATTCATGTTCATATTTGAATTTTCCTTGCATATTCGATGGACAATATCTTCAGCCAGGTGTGATTTATATTTCTCCCATAACACTGTTGTGGATGAAGGAGAGCCGGTGGTCAATATGATTGCAAACAATACAGGAATTTGATTTGGATGTGACTTGTTAGACGCGTCATTAATGCATACATCCCAGTGTCGGTCGTTCTCCACTAAATTCCGAGCTTGACATGTACTACGGGAAGTAGCATGTGTAATGCCGTTGACATATCTCAATTGCTGGAAAGATGTTGGACCGGGCACATTTACCAACAGCATGCGAAGAAAGAAGCATTCATCCTGATTGGGATGCACGGTGTACAGTCTGCCTATCGTAGTTTATTTGAATATCCCAGGTTGTCCGTCGACTCGCTCTCCTCGTTTACGTTGTTCAAATGATTATCTACTGGCATTCCACGTGTAATACGTAGGCACTTCCGAATACAGCTGTGTTTTCACAAACACGTCATTTTGACATAACGTGAAAAAAGTAGTTAACGTTGTAGCCGGTGGATTCATAGCTGTTGCACATTTGCAGCTGTGAAATAAACGTGTTGCCATTTTCTTGGTTTCAAAACAAAAACACACAATACTAACGATATATTTCAGTTAAAACGCAGATCAATCGACACAGCTCAATTTCACCACCAGTTACACTGAAAATAAGAAGAACTGTTAAAAAAATGAAATGAAAAAAATGAAAAATGAAACAAACTATACCCACGAAATGAGCAGTATGGTAAACAACACAGCTCAATTCCAATGCAAAGTCCCACAAAATAATTAAATAAAAATGAAAATAAGTCAAATCTAATAAAATTAAATTTATCAATGCAATTGGAAACATTGAAATGGAATCGTAACATATTTTGTATAGCGTGTGTCTTTTAAATGCAACAGACGGCGCTGTTAAAAAAAAATGTTTTTACAGGTCACAGGTGAGGCATCTAAATAGTAGGTATACAAAAACACGAACATATTCGAATGGAACGTTGTGTCAAAATTTCAAAGCCATCGGTGAAGAACTTTCAGAGATTACAGAATGTGTGCTCTTACGTCCTACAGATGGCGCTGTTTTTCAGAAAAGCATGTTTTTTCCTGTCACAGGTGAGGCATGTATATAGTAGGTATATAAAAACACTTGCCTATTCGAATGCAATATTGTTTCAAAATTTCAAAGCAATCGGTAAAGAGGTTTCGAAGATTTCCCTTACATGAAAATCACATGTTTTAAAAAAAAAAAACTTTTTTTTCCCGCTACAGACGTGACATCTATATAGTATGTATATAAAAACCTGCTCGGAAGCGAATGGAACGTTGTGTAAAAATTTCAAAGCAATCGGTGAAGAACTTTCGGACATTAGCGATTTTGAACAAACGAACATTTCCATTTTTATTTCTATGGAATGAGTCAAACAATTCACAGAAGTCCTGTCCAGCGAGCTTAATATCTGGTTCTTGGATGATGGTATCCTAGCTGGTCCCCAAGACTCTGAATCTGATGTCCGTCATGCTCACCCATCCGTCATGCTCACCTATCTGTCATGCTCACCCGTCCGTAATTCTGTTATAATCAAATTCTATGTCAGTTGGAATATAACCAATCACAGGCAAGTAGGCCTCTGACGTCATGCCAGACAGAGGAGCATCAGCCATTGCTCCCAGCAGCCTCAGTTCTCCTCACAGACTCAGAGTAGGTGGACCTCGGCTGGCCAGTTTTACACCTGTTTGCCTCACTCAATAAATATATACAGAAGCGACTACTGTGTCTACATTCAACCCGAACAAGGCAAACGAATATTTCTCACCCGTTCGTAATGCTCACCCGTCCGTCATGATCACCCGTCCTACATACTAACCCGTCTGTCATGCTCGCCCGTCCTTCATGCTCACCGGTCCGTCATGCTCACCTGTCCGTCATGCTCGCCCATCCTTCATGCTCACCGGTCCGTCATGCTCGCCCATCCTTCATGCTCACCGGTCCGTCATGCTCGCCCATCCTTCATGCTCACCGGTCCGTCATGCTCGCCCATCCTTCATGCTCACCGGTCCGTCATGCTCGCCCATCCTTCATGCTCACCGGTCCGTCATTCTCACCCGTCCGTCATTCTCACCCGTCCGTCATGCTCGCCCGTCCGTCAAGCTCGCATGTCCGTCAAGCTTGCCTTCTGTCAAACTCGCCATTAACACCCACGTTTCTTAGATTACACAGTTATATATTTAGAATATACAGTTATGTACGTAGATTATTCAGTTATATATATATATATATATATATATATATATATATATATATATATATATATATATATATATATATATATGTCGTACCTAGTAGCCAGAACTCACTTCTCAGCCTACTATGCAAGGGCCGATTTGCCTAAGAAGCCAAGTTTTCCTGAACTAATATATTTTCTCTAATTTCTTTCTTATGAAATGATAAACCTACCCATTTCATTATGTATGAGGTCAATTTTTTTTTACTAGAGTTAAAATTAACGTAGATATATGACCGAACCTAACCAACCCTACCTAACCTAACCTAACCTATCTTTATAAGTTAGGTTAGGTTAGGTAGCCGAAAAAGTTAGGTTAGGTTAGGTTAGGTAGGTTAGGTAGTCGAAAAACAATTAGTTCATGAAAACGTGGCTTATTAGGCAAATCGGGCCTTGCATAGTAGGCTGAGAAGTGAGTTCTGGCTACTAGGTACGACATATATATATATATATATATATATATATATATATATATATATATATATATATATATATATATATATATATATATATATATATATATATATATATATATATATATATATATAAAGAGAGAGAGAGAGAGAGAGAGAGAGAGAGAGAGAGAGAGAGAGAGAGAGAGAGAGAGAGAGAGAGAGAGAGAGAGAGAGAGAGAGAGAGAGAGAGAGAGAGAGAGAGAGAGAGAGAGAGAGAGAGAGAGAGAGAGAGAGAGAGAGAGAGAGAGAGAGAGAGAGAGAGAGAGAGAGAGAGAGAGAGAGAGAGAGAGAGAGAGAGAGAGAGAGAGAGAGAGAGAGAGAGAGAGAGAGAGAGAGAGAGAGAGAGAGAGAGAGAGAGAGAGAGAGAGTGAAAGATAGAGAGAGAGAGAGCTTGACAATGACATTTTTTTTCATTTTTCCAAAGTAATATATAAAGCGTCGAGCAGCCACAGAGGAGTCATCCTGTGTGGCAGGTTTCCTGGGTGAGCAGTCAAGCGCTCTCACAAGGAAGGAAACGAAATTCTTGTTTAATGTATGTTATTTAAAAAAAAATATTACAATTGGCTTATAACGATTTATGGTCAGTACGCAGACAACCTCAAAATACTTAACTGCCGGATGGGGAGAAAAAACTCACGCTAATTCAAACGCGTATTTTCTTGCCAGTTGGTTGTAACCTCCCCAATAATTTCAGCAGATTATATTCCACTTGCCTGTCACCGCGGGCGGTCGTGGCGAGCCGTCGTGGCGGGCCGTGGTGGCGGGCCGTGGTGGCGGGCCGTGGTGGCGGGCCGTCGTGGCGGGCCGTGGTGGCGGGCCGTGGTGGCGGGCCGTCGTGGCGAGCCGTCGTGGCGGGCCGTCGTGGCGGGCTGTCGTGGCGGGCCGTCGTGGCGGGCCGTCGTGGCGGGCGGTCGTGGCGGGCATTCGTGGCGGGCCGTGGTGGCGGGCCGTCGTGGCGAGCCGTCGTGGCGGGCCGTCATGGCGGGCCGTCGTGGCGGGCCGTCGTGGCGGGCGGTCGTGGCGAGCCATCGTGGCGGGCCGTC
Organism: Procambarus clarkii; assembly: GCF_040958095.1. NCBI lineage: Eukaryota > Metazoa > Arthropoda > Malacostraca > Decapoda > Cambaridae > Procambarus > Procambarus clarkii. The sequence continues at coordinate 19,578,567 of NC_091178.1, forward strand.
ATGGCGGGCCGTCGTGGCGGGCATTCGTGGCGGGCCGTGGTGGCGAGCCGTCGTGGCAGGCCGTCGTGGCGGGCCGTCGTGGCGGGCCGTCGTGGCGGGCCGTCGTGGCGAGCCGTCGTGGCGGGCCGTCGTGGCGAGCCGTCGTGGCGGGCCGTCGTGGCGAGCCGTCGTGGCAGGCCGTCGTGGCGGGCGGTCGTGGCGAGCCGTCGTGGCGGGCGGTCGTGGCGGGCCGTCGTGGCGGGCCGTCGTGGCGAGCCGTCGTGGCGGGCCGTCGTGGCGGGCCGTCGTGGCGGGCCGTCGTGGCGAGCCGTCGTGGCGGGCCGTCGTGGCGAGCCGTCGTGGCGGGCCGTCGTGGCGAGCCGTCGTGGCAGGCCGTCGTGGCGGGCGGTCGTGGCGAGCCGTCGTGGCGGGCGGTCGTGGCGGGCCGTCGTGGCGGGCGGTCGTGGCGAGCCGTCGTGGCGGGCGGTCGTGGCGGGCCGTCGTGGCGGGCCGTCGTGGCGAGCCGTCGTGGCGGGCCGTCGTGGCGAGCCGTCGTGGCAGGCCGTCGTGGCGGGCGGTCGTGGCGAGCCGTCGTGGCGGGCGGTCGTGGCGGGCCGTCGTGGCGGGCCGTCGTGGCGAGCCGTCGTGGCGGGCCGTCGTGGCGAGCCGTCGTGGCAGGCCGTCGTGGCGGGCGGTCGTGGCGGGCCGTCATGGCGGGCCGTCGTGGCGGGCCGTCGTGGCGGGCCGTCGTGGCGAGGTCTCAGGTAACTGATCCACGTCCAACATGGAACCCTTGCTGGGTTTTATCTCGTGTGCTCTAAATACCATAATTACCTCTTATGATTTATTTGTAGTCAAAGGATTTCACGAACCAAGAAGACTGTTCTTTGCTAGAGTACACAAATGTCCACCTTGTGATTGTGGTTCTCGCAACATGGTTGTGCTGGCTTCCAGTATTACAAGCTCGCTGACACACCAAGCTGTCACGCTCTCAAAACAACACCACACCAACTCATAACACCATACCAACACACAACACCAACACACAACACCAAACCAACACTCATCACCACACCAACACACAACACCACATCAACACATAACACCAAACAAACACTCATCACCACACCAACACACAACACCACACCAATACACAACACCACACCAATACACAACACCACACCAACACACAACACCAAACCAACACTCATCACCACACCAACACACAACACCACATCAACACATAACACCAAACAAACACTCATCACCATACCAACACACAACCACCACCACACCAACACACAGCACCACACCAACACACAACACCACACCAACACACAACACCACACCAACACACAACACCACACCAACACACAACACCACACCAATACACAACACCACACCAATACACAACACAACACCACACCAATACACAACACCACACCAATACACAACACCACACCAATACACAACACCACACCAACACACAACACCACACCAACACACAACACCACACCAATACACAACACCACACCAACACACAACACCAAACCAACACTCATCACCACACCAACACACAACACCACATCAACACATAACACCAAACAAACACTCATCACCATACCAACACACAACCACCACCACACCAACACACAACACCACACCAACACACAACACCACACCAACACACAACACCACACCAACACACAACACCACACCAATACACAACACCACACCAACACACAACCACCACCACACCAACACACAACACCACACCAACACACAACACCACACCAACACACAACACCACACCAACACACAACACCACACCAACACACAACACCACACCAACACACAACACCACACCAACACACAACACCACACCAACACACAACACCACACCAACACACAACACCACACCAATACACAACACCACACCAATACACAACACCACACCAACACACAACACCACACCAACACACAACACAACACCAACACACAACACCACACAACACACAACACCACAAACACACAACACCACACCAATACACAACACCACACCAATACACAACACAACACCACACCAATACACAACACCACACCACACACACAACACACACCAATACACAACACCACACCAATACACAACACAACACCACACCAATACACAACACCACACCAACACACAACACCACACCAACACAAACACCACACCAACACACAACACCACACCAACACACAACACCACACCAACACACAACACCACACCAACACACAACACCACACCAACACACAACACCACACCAACACACAACACCACACCAACACACAACACCACACCAATACACAACACCACACCAATACACAACACCACACCAATACACAACACCACACCAACACACAACACCACACCAACACACAACACCACACCAACACACAACACCACACCAACACACAACACCACACCAACACACAACACCACACCAATACACAACACCACACCAATACACAACACAACACCACACCAATACACAACACCACACCAACACACAACACCACACCAACACACAACTCAACACCAACACACAACACTACACCAACACACAACACCACACCAACACACAACACCACACCAACACACAACACCACACCAATACACAACACCACACCAATACACAACACAACACCACACCAATACACAACACCACACCAACACACAACACCACACCAACACACAACACCACACCAACACACAACACCACACCAATACACAACACCACACCACACCAATACACAACACCACACCAACACACAACACCACACCAACCCTCAACACAACACCAACACACAACACCACACCAACACACAACACCACACCAACACACAACACCACACCAACACACAACACCACACCAATACACAACACCACACCAATACACAACACAACACCACACCAATACACAACACCACACCAACACACAACACCACACCAACACACAACACCACACCAATACACAACACCACACCAATACACAACACAACACCACACCAATACACAACACCACACCAACACACAACACCACACCAACACACAACACAACACCAATACACAACACCACACCAATACACAACACCACACCAACACACAACACCACACCAACACACAACACCACACCAATACAACACACACCAATACACAACACAACACCACACCAATACACAACACCACACCAACACACAACACCACACCAACACACAACACAACACCAATACACAACACCACACCAATACACAACACCACACCAATACACAACACAACACCAACACACAACACCACACCAATACACAACACCACACCAACACACAACACAACACCAATACACAACACCACACCAATACACAACACAACACCACACCAACACACAACACCACACCAATACACAACACCACACCAATACACAACACAACACCACACCAACACACAACACCACACCAATACACAACACCACACCAATACACAACACAACACCACACCAACACACAACACCACAGCAATACACAACACCACACCAATACACAACACAACACCACACCAATACACAACACAACACCACACCAATACACAACACAACACCACACCAATACACAACACCACACCAATACACAACACCACACCAATACACAATACAACACCAACACACATCACAAGTCCACTCCAACACATGAAAGAGTGAAAGAATATTTTGGTCGATTTGAAGGTGCTAGCCAGTTGGGCTAGTTGAGCACTGTGGACTTCACTTCTGGTGGAGCTAGTCAGTTGGGCTAGGTGAGCGCTGTAGTTGGGCGCTGTGGACTTCTCTCTTGGACGGTGCTAGCCGGTGGGGCTAGTTGAGCACTGTAAACTTCGCTGGTTGAGCGTACTAGCGAGTGCGCTGAGGGGGAGCGCTTAGAGACGTCTCCCTAAGTACAGCATGCGCAAGGGCTAGTGGTGCGTTGAAGACCTCGTCTGAGGCATATAAATAGTGGCCGTCGTCTTTGCAGCTACCTAGCGTGAGGGCTAGTGATGCTCTGGATGACCTCTCATAGTAACTTATATATATTTATATTATATTATATTATATTATATTATATTATATTATATATATATATATATTATATATATATATTATATATATATATATATATATATATATATATATATATATATATATATGAGCAGCCGATTATATTATTGCACCTTATATATATATATATATATATATATATATATATATATATATATATATATATATATATATATATATATATATATATATATATATATATATATATATATATATATATATATATGAGCAGTCTTAGGCCTCATTCTCAATGCATCCAAATGTGAAATATTCTCCCGCAACCCAGACATCACTGGGCAAATACAAAATGTTCTTCCAGACATTCTCGTTGTCGAGCCACCGGACTGCACTCTCCTGGGTGCCCCCATTGGCCCACGAGCAATCGAGGAGGTCCTGGTTTTAAAAATCACTGACCTAAAGAGAATGCAGGACAGGATTGACAAGATTGATGCCCATGATGCTCTCTTTCTCCTTACAAGATGCCTGTCTCTCCCTAAGTTGACCTACTTTCTGAGATGTTCTCCATCCTACAGCAGCCCTAAGTAGAATGTGTATGACACCCTTCTAAGGTCCATGCTGGTGAAAGTCCTGAACCTGCCATTGGACGACTCTCAGTGGGAGCAAGCAACCCTTCCTGTAAGACTCGGCGGCCTTGGTGTCCGCACAGCCTCCCAAATTGCTCTACCAGCCTTCCTTTCCTCCTCTCATGCATCGCACGACCTCATCAGAGATATTTTACCTGCAACCCTGAGAGATTCAGCAGGAATACACGATCCTGCTTTCACTGAATGTTCAAATCAGTGGGATGTTCTTACAGCCCCAGCAACCATTATAGAGCCAACAAAACAACACAAACAGTCCGGCTGGGACCACCCTCTAGTGGAAAAAGTAGCTGATGCCATGCTCAGCGTCGCAACATCAGACAAGGAGAAAGCCCGCCTCAGAGCAATGTGTGCCCCCCATGCAGGAGACTTCCTCCTGGCAGTACCATGTCAGCAATGGGCACGCGCCTAGATCCAGAATCCCTTCGTGTAGCAGTGGCCCTCCGCCTTGGTGCCCCAATTCACACTGAATACAAGTGTATTTGCAACAGGGTGGAAGCAGACCAATACGGACTGCATGGGTTGCATTGCGGAAGCACAAAGGGCTGGCATGCAAGACACAACGAGGTCAATGACATCATCAAGAGAAGCCTCGTCTCAGCTGGGTGCCCAGCGGAGAGAGAACCTCGCATCCTAGGGGTCCAAAACCCGGATTTCCCCGCACTTCGCCCTGATGGCATCACCATATACCCATGGAAGGAGGGTAGACAGTTGGTGTGGGACTACACATGTGTATCCACCCTGGCTGACACCTATGTACACTTCGGAGCTGATCAAGCAGGTGGGGCGGCCAACCACAGGGAAACAGCAAAATCACTCAAGTACAGGCGACTGGAAGGTCAATACCTCTTTGTTCCCATAGCGTCTGAGACGCATGGCCCCTGGGGCAAGAGTGCCTTGGGATTTCTCAAGGAATTGGGTTCCAAGCTCATTGACGTCACCAGAGACCCAAGGGCTTCCAGTTTTTTATTTCAGCGTCTCAGTGTGGCGATCCAGAGGGGAAATGCTTGCTGCGTCCTCGGTTCCTGTCCAGAAGCGGAGGAGCTTCAAGAGATCCATAACCTTTAGGCATTTGTCTTGTATGTTTTGTAACCTTTAAATACACAATAAAGGAAAAAAAAAAAAAAGGGAAGGGGGTGGTAGGAGAAAAGCACACAGAAACTGTATTGGAGGGGACCTACATTCCCTCCAATGCGTTATGTGTGGTTTCCTCCGAGGCTATGGGTCCCCCTTCTTCCAGCCAGAGGTGGTACTCCCTTCCCTATTTAAAATATATATATATATATATATATATATATAATATAATATTATATATATATATAATATATATATATATATGTATATATATATATATATATATATATATATATATATATATATATATATATATATATATATATATATATATATATATATATATGGAAGGGAGTACCGCCTCTAGCTGGAAGAAGGGGGACCCATAGCCTCGGAGGAAACCACGCATAACACATTAGAGGGAATGTTTAGATCCCCTCCAATACAGTTTCTGTGTGCTTTTCTCCTACCACCCCCTTCCTTTTTTATTTTTTGTGCTTTATTATGCATTTGATGGTTACAAGATATAAATGGGTTGATACAAAAATAATAATGCAAAAAGGTGCTTAAAGGTTATGGATCTCTTGAAAAACACAACACTGGGAAACATTGATGAATGTCACAGACGGGTTCGATCATTGTTGCAAGTCAACTATATATATATA
>NC_091178.1:19588010-19590510 GCF_040958095.1 Procambarus clarkii
GGGAGACGTCTCTAAGCGCTCCCCCCTCAGCGCACTCGCTAGTACGCTCAACCAGCGAAGTTTACAGTGCTCAACTAGCCCCACCGGCTAGCACCGTCCAAGAGAGAAGTCCACAGCGCCAACTACAGCGCTCACCTAGCCCAACTGACTAGCTCCACCAGAAGTGAAGTCCACAGTGCTCAACTAGCCCAACTGGCTAGCACCTTCAAATCGACCAAAATATTCTTTCACTCTTTCATGTGTTGGAGTGGACTTGTGATGTGTGTTGGTGTTGTATTGTGTATTGGTGTGGTGTTGTGTATTGGTGTGGTGTGTGTATTGGTGTGGTGTTGTGTTGTGTATTGGTGTGGTGTTGTGTTGTGTATTGGTGTGGTGTTGTGTTGTGTATTGGTGTGGTGTTGTGTATTGCTGTGGTGTTGTGTGTTGGTGTGGTGTTGTGTTGTGTATTGGTGTGGTGTTGTGTATTGGTGTGGTGTTGTGTGTTGGTGTGGTGTTGTGTTGTGTATTGGTGTGGTGTTGTGTATTGGTGTGGTGTTGTGTGTTGGTGTGGTGTTGTGTTGTGTATTGGTGTGGTGTTGTGTATTGGTGTTGTGTTGTGTGTTGGTGTGGTGTTGTGTATTGGTGTGGTGTTGTGTGTTGGTGTTGTGTTGTGTATTGGTGTGGTGTTGTGTATTGGTGTGGTGTTGTGTATTGGTGTTGTGTTGTGTGTTGGTGTGGTGTTGTGTGTTGGTGTGGTGTTGTGTATTGGTGTGGTGTTGTGTTGTGTATTGGTGTGGTGTTGTGTATTGGTGTGGTGTTGTGTGTTGGTGTGGTGTTGTGTGTTGGTGTGGTGTTGTGTATTGGTGTGGTGTTGTGTATTGGTGTTGTGTTGTGTGTTGGTGTGGTGTTGTGTGTTGGTGTGGTGTTGTGTATTGGTGTGGTGTTGTGTTGTGTATTGGTGTGGTGTTGTGTATTGGTGTGGTGTTGTGTGTTGGTGTGGTGTTGTGTGTTGGTGTGGTGTTGTGTATTGGTGTGGTGTTGTGTTGTGTATTGGTGTGGTGTTGTGTATTGGTGTGGTGTTGTGTGTTGGTGTGGTGTTGTGTGTTGGTGTGGTGTTGTGTGTTGGTGTGGTGTTGTGTGTTGGTGTTGTGTTGAGGGTTGGTGTGGTGTTGTGTGTTGGTGTGGTGTTGTGTATTGGTGTGGTGTGGTGTTGTGTATTGGTGTGGTGTTGTGTGTTGGTGTGGTGTTGTGTGTTGGTGTGGTGTTGTGTGTTGGTGTGGTGTTGTGTATTGGTGTGGTGTTGTGTTGTGTATTGGTGTGGTGTTGTGTATTGGTGTGGTGTTGTGTGTTGGTGTGGTGTTGTGTGTTGGTGTGGTGTTGTGTGTTGGTGTGGTGTTGTGTGTTGGTGTTGAGTTGTGTGTTGGTGTGGTGTTGTGTGTTGGTGTGGTGTTGTGTATTGGTGTGGTGTTGTGTTGTGTATTGGTGTGGTGTTGTGTATTGGTGTGGTGTTGTGTGTTGGTGTGGTGTTGTGTGTTGGTGTGGTGTTGTGTGTTGGTGTTGTGTTGTGTGTTGGTGTGGTGTTGTGTGTTGGTGTGGTGTTGTGTATTGGTGTGGTGTTGTGTATTGGTGTGGTGTTGTGTATTGGTGTGGTGTTGTGTGTTGGTGTGGTGTTGTGTGTTGGTGTGGTGTTGTGTGTTGGTGTGGTGTTGTGTTGGTGTGGTGTTGTGTGTTGGTGTGGTATTGTGTGTTGGTGTGGTGTTGTGTGTTGGTGTGGTGTTGTGTGTTGGTGTGGTGTTGTGTGTTGGTGTGGTGTTGTGTATTGGTGTGGTGTTGTGTTGTGTATTGGTGTGGTGTTGTGTATTGGTGTGTGTTGTGTGTTGGTGTGGTGTTGTGTATTGGTGTGGTGTTGTGTTGTGTATTGGTGTGGTGTTGTGTATTGGTGTGGTGTTGTGTGTTGGTGTGGTGTTGTGTGTTGTGTGGTGTTGTGTGTTGGTGTTGTGTTGTGTGTTGGTGTGGTGTTGTGTGTTGGTGTGGTGTTGTGTATTGGTGTGGTGTTGTGTATTGGTGTGGTGTTGTGTGTTGGTGTGGTGTTGTGTGTTGGTGTGGTGTTGTGTGTTGGTGTGGTGTTGTGTGTTGGTGTGGTGTTGTGTGTTGGTGTGGTTGTGTGTTGGTGTGGTGTTGTGTGTTGGTGTGGTGTTGTGTGTTGGTGTGGTGTTGTGTGTTGGTGTGGTGGTGGTTGTGTGTTGGTGTGGTGTTGTGTATTGGTGTGGTGTTGTGTGTTGGTGTGGTGTTGTGTGTTGGTGTGGTGTTGTGTGTTGGTGTGGTGTTGTGTGTTGGTGTGGTGGTGGTTGTGTGTTGGTATGGTGATGAGTGTTGTTTGGTGTTATGTGTTGATGTGGTGTTGTGTGTTGGTGTGGTGATGAGTGTTGGTTTTGGTGTTGTGTGTTGTGTGGTGTTGTGTATTGGTGTGGTGTTGTGTGTTGGTGTGGTGGTTGTGTGTTGGTGTGGTGTGGTGTATTGG
>NC_091178.1:19593010-19598010 GCF_040958095.1 Procambarus clarkii
TATATATATATATATATATATATATATATATGTCGTACCTAGTAGCCAGAACTCACTTCTCAGCCTACTATGCAAGGCCCGATTTGCCTAATAAGCCACGTTTTCATGAACTAATTGTTTTTCGACTACCTAACCTACCTAACCTAACCTAACCTAACTTTTTCGGCTACCTAACCTAACCTAACTTATAAAGATAGGTTAGGTTAGGTTAGGTAGGGTTGGTTAGGTTCGGTCATATATCTACGTTAATTTTAACTCTAGTAAAAAAAAATTGACCTCATACATAATGAAATGGGTAGGTTTATCATTTCATAAGAAAGAAATTAGAGAAAATATATTAGTTCAGGAAAACTTGGCTTCTTAGGCAAATCGGCCCTTGCATAGTAGGCTGAGAAGTGAGTTCTGGCTACTAGGTACGACATATATATATATATATATATATATATATATATATATATATATATATATATATATATATATATATATAACTGAATAATCTACGTACATAACTGTATATTCTAAATATATAACTGTGTAATCTAAGAAACGTGGGTGTTAATGGCGAGTTTGACAGAAGGCAAGCTTGACGGACATGCGAGCTTGACGGACGGGCGAGCATGACGGACGGGTGAGAATGACGGACGGGTGAGAATGACGGACCGGTGAGCATGAAGGATGGGCGAGCATGACGGACCGGTGAGCATGAAGGATGGGCGAGCATGACGGACCGGTGAGCATGAAGGATGGGCGAGCATGACGGACCGGTGAGCATGAAGGATGGGCGAGCATGACGGACCGGTGAGCATGAAGGATGGGCGAGCATGACGGACAGGTGAGCATGACGGACCGGTGAGCATGAAGGACGGGCGAGCATGACAGACGGGTTAGTATGTAGGACGGGTGATCATGACGGACGGGTGAGCATTACGAACGGGTGAGAAATATTCGTTTGCCTTGTTCGGGTTGAAATGTAGACACAGTAGTCGCTTCTGTATATATTTATTGAGTGAGGCAAACAGGTGTAAAACTGGCCAGCCGAGGTCCACCTACTCTGAGTCTGTGAGGAGAACTGAGGCTGCTGGGAGCAATGGCTGATGCTCCTCTGTCTGGCATGACGTCAGAGGCCTACTTGCCTGTGATTGGTTATATTCCAACTGACATAGAATTTGATTATAACAGAATTACGGACGGGTGAGCATGACAGATAGGTGAGCATGACGGATGGGTGAGCATGACGGACATCAGATTCAGAGTCTTGGGGACCAGCTAGGATACCATCATCCAAGAACCAGATATTAAGCTCGCTGGACAGGACTTCTGTGAATTGTTTGACTCATTCCATAGAAATAAAAATGGAAATGTTCGTTTGTTCAAAATCGCTAATGTCCGAAAGTTCTTCACCGATTGCTTTGAAATTTTTACACAACGTTCCATTCGCTTCCGAGCAGGTTTTTATATACATACTATATAGATGTCACGTCTGTAGCGGGAAAAAAAAGTTTTTTTTTTTTAAAACATGTGATTTTCATGTAAGGGAAATCTTCGAAACCTCTTTACCGATTGCTTTGAAATTTTGAAACAATATTGCATTCGAATAGGCAAGTGTTTTTATATACCTACTATATACATGCCTCACCTGTGACAGGAAAAAACATGCTTTTCTGAAAAACAGCGCCATCTGTAGGACGTAAGAGCAACACATTCTGTAATCTCTGAAAGTTCTTCACCGATGGCTTTGAAATTTTGACACAACGTTCCATTCGAATATGTTCGTGTTTTGTATACCTACTATTTAGATGCCTCACCTGTGACCTGTAAAAACATTTTTTTTTAACAGCGCCGTCTGTTGCATTTAAAAGACACACGCTATACAAAATATGTTACGATTCCATTTCAATGTTTCCAATTGCATTGATAAATTTAATTTTATTAGATTTGACTTATTTTCATTTTATTTAATTATTTTGTGGGACTTTGCATTGGAATTGAGCTGTGTTGTTTACCATACTGCTCATTTCGTGGGTATAGTTTGTTTCATTTTTCATTTTTTTCATTTCATTTTTTTAACAGTTCTTCTTATTTTCAGTGTAACTGGTGGTGAAATTGAGCTGTGTCGATTGATCTGCGTTTTAACTGAAATATATCGTTAGTATTGTGTGTTTTGTTTTGAAACCAAGAAAATGGCAACACGTTTATTTCACAGCTGCAAATGTGCAACAGCTATGAATCCACCGGCTACAACGTTAACTACTTTTTTCACGTTATGTCAAATGACGTGTTTGTGAAAACACAGCTGTATTCGGAAGTGCCTACGTATTACACGTGGAATGCCAGTAGATAATCATTTGAACAACGTAAACGAGGAGAGCGAGTCGACGGACAACCTGGGATATTCAAATAAACTACGATAGGCAGACTGTACACCGTGCATCCCAATCAGGATGAATGCTTCTTTCTTCGCATGCTGTTGGTAAATGTGCCCGGTCCAACATCTTTCCAGCAATTGAGATATGTCAACAGCATTACACATGCTACTTCCCGTAGTACATGTCAAGCTCGGAATTTAGTGGAGAACGACCGACACTGGGATGTATGCATTAATGACGCGTCTAACAAGTCACATCCAAATCAAATTCCTGTATTGTTTGCAATCATATTGACCACCGGCTCTCCTTCATCCACAACAGTGTTATGGGAGAAATATAAATCACACCTGGCTGAAGATATTGTCCATCGAATATGCAAGGAAATTCAAATATGAACATGAATTTCACAGCAAAAATCTACAACGAAGCGTTGATAATTATTGAAGATTTGAGCTTAGAAATCGCGAACAAAGTTCTCAATCAATTGGAAATGCCATCACCAAATCGATCTGCTGCTGCTTCGTTCTATGTAGAATTGCGTCGTGAACAAAATTACAACACAAGTGATCTGTTGTCGTATGTGCAATCAAATATTCCTTAGCTAATGCTTGAATGAAAAGGCATTTACAATAAAATAATTCAAACTGTCAATAACGGGCTTGGATAAATCTACTTAGATCCGCCAGGAGGAACTGGTAAAACCTTCCTAATTAGATTGATTCTGGCAGCATTGTGATTCCAGAATGGCATAGCCTTAGCTCTTGTGTTGTCCGGAGTAGCTACAACTTAGCTACCAGGTGGAAGAACTGCTCCTTCGGCTTTGAAATTGCCATTGAACATGAAATTCATTGAAGCTCCCACGTGCAACGTTTCCAAAGCATCCGGCATTGGAAAAGTATTGCAGAAATGCAAACTTATTGTTTGGGATGAATGCACAATGGCCCACAAAAAATCGCTCGAGGCTCTTGATCGATCATTGCAAGATTTGCGTGGAAACGTCAGACCATTTGGGAATGCATTAATATTGCTTGCAGGAGATTTCAGGCAAACATTACCTGTAATTCCTTGATCGACAACAGCAGACGAAATAAATGCTTGCCTGAAATACTCTACTTTTTGGCGCCATGTAAAGACATTCCAATTAACTACAAATATGCGTGTCCAGCTGCAAAACGATCCATCAGCTGAGATATTTTCACATTAATTTCTAGAAATTGGGAACGGAAACGTGCCAGTTGATCTGACCTCAGGACGAATTTCATTGCCTTATAACTTCTACAATTTAGTGACGTCAAAAGAAGAATTGGTTGAAAGAGTATTTCCCAATATTCAAACCAATTATAAGAATCACGATTGGCTGAGTGAACGAGCTGTTCTTGCGGCCAAGAACAAAGACGTCTTCGACCTTAACAGTATTATTCAGTCTAACATCAAAAGCGAGGCAGTCATATACAAGTCCGTCGACACTGTTGTGGAAGCAGATGAAGCGGTTAATTATCCTACAGAATTTTTTAATTTACTCGATTTGCCAGGAATACCATCACACTACGGCAATTGAAAATCGGCTTGCCAATTGTCATGTTGCGAAATATCAACAAACCAAAACTTTGCAACGCCACACGTCTTGCAGAAGAAAAATTAATCAGCGACGAAAAATTAATCACCCAAGTAAGCAATAATCACACGGTCAAAAATCGCACCTTACCCTTTCCCTCCCTTACCTTCTCACCCCTTACCTTCCCTTCCTTTACCCCCCCCCCCAACGCCCTTAATAGTTGATTATTAACGTAACATATTATTACTTACTGAATTCGTTCATTTAGGTGTATTAACAACTATAGTGAAAAATATTGCAAAGTAAAGCAATTTATATGATATTTCTTTATGCAGTTTTAATAAGCTGACTTGCATTGTGCAAAAATATATTGCACCTTAATACATTATTTAGTGACATAAGCACTTGTCACCAGTCCTTGCCTTCACAATTAATTGCAAGTAAAAATAAAATACTTTAAGTTCGAGAATACTTTGAGCGAGCTGCGCATGCGTATCACAGCCAGAGAGGAATGAGAGCGTCACTTGCCTGCTGCCCGACTCCGACGAGCGACGCCATATTAGCAGCGTGCAAGAGAGAGACGACACTATAGCAAAGCATTGGCTTAGTTTAATTGTTCGTTTTTACATTTACAAGAGCGTTGCCACGTTAAATTGGCAAAAAATAGCCGTGTCCTGGAACCAGAGTGATACCAAATCCGAAGTCAACGTCCATCACACAGCAGATGAGGACGGAGTGCATAGTTCTCTCCACCAACGGACACGCGGCTCTGCAACTATAATTTTTTATATTTGTTATACTGTGTGCACATTTAACATTTAGACTAGTTGTCGTTAGGCCATTTAATTACAACAAAAATCCAATACATCTCTTCTTTAGCAATATTCTTAATTTATATAAGAATTAATATTGCATTAATATCTGTAGACAAATTCTACAGTGATTGTTATATTCAGTAGGAGTATTTCCTTTAATTTAGGATGTATTATTAATAGTCAAGTAGAAAGCTTCTATAGTTAATTGCCTTGCAGTAACCGGGTCCACGTCAAGTGAGGTACTAGGCTGTCCCACCTGCAGGC
>NC_091178.1:19948152-20095652 GCF_040958095.1 Procambarus clarkii
GTATCCCTTGTCAGCATGTTGGGAAACCAAATCAGACACCACCTAAAGCTCCTCTAAGGCCTATTGTCGTGCCAGAGGAACCATTTTCTCATGTGGTAATGGACTGTGTTGGTCCATTATCTAGAACTAAGTCTGGTAATATTTACCTGATAACCCTGATGTGTATCACGACCCGTTACCCTGAGACTTTTGCTGTGAGGAACATCCGACCAAAGACTGTTGATGCTCGTTTGTTGCAACTTTTTTCTACTTTTGGGCTGCCTCGGGTTAAGCAAAGCGACAATGGTAGTAATGTTAAGTCTGATACTTTTTAACAATTCTGTAAGGACCATGGAATAACTCATAAGGATTCAAGCTCATACCATCCACAGAGTCAGGGGGTAATTGACCGGTTCCATCAGATGTTAAAGCAGATGTTGAAGACATCGTGTGAGAATTCACATAGATTTTGGGTTGAGAACCTACCTTATGTTTTGTTTGCTGCTCGAGAGGGATTACAAAATTCACTGGGTTGTTCTCCTTTTGAGTTACTCTTTGGCCATAAGGTCCATATATCCTTACAAATGTTACAGGAGAATCTGTTAGGTAATGTAACGTTGACCGCATGTTCAGCTTTCTTTGCGCAACACCACCAGAAACTCCTTGACTGTACGGCCGCATTAAAATATCTTAGGAAGGTGCAAGACAGTAAGAAGGAATGACACGATGCTAAGGCTAAGTTGAGGGTATTTCAGCCTGGTGACCTTGTCTTCGTATTAAAACCTCGACTGGGGAACAATATGTCTTACAAGTACGAAGGTCCCTATATTGTGACAGAAAAGGTTGGGGTCCTCACGTACAAAGTAAGGCACTCTGACAAGCGTAACCAGGTGATGCTTGTACACTTGAACCGTCTGAAGAAGTTCCAGGGCCCCAGGCCCGTCGCTTTAACCAATGTTTCCTTTTCCAGTGAGGGAGTGGATGATTGTTCTGGGGACCCAACTAATCTCATTCTCAATAATTCTAGTTCTGTGAATGCTGTGGAGGAGAGACTGTCCCATTTGCAGATGGCCCAACGTGAAGAGGTGCAGTCGCTACTTGACGAATTCTCCAGTCTGTTCGGGGAGGTCCCGACCCAGACTGATGCCATCTACCATGATGTCAAGTTGACGGACTACACACCCATTCGTCTTCAACCCTATAGGATGAGTCCGGAAAAGAAGGCCATCGTGCGGAAAGAAATCGACTTCCTGCTCCAGCACGGCCTCATCCGGCCAAGCCAGGGCTCTTGGTGCTCGCCCTGCCTTTTGGTCCCCAAACCAGACGGCTCCTGGCGATTATGCACCGACTATCGGCAGCTCAACAAGAGGTGCCGAGGATGAGGTGATTTGATAAAAAAATCTTCGTAGATTTTTAAAAAGACCATCGTAGATGCCTATCCGATGCCTCTCCTAGAAGACTGCATCGACGAGATCGGAAATGCCACCTACGTATCAAAATTCGATCTCTTGAGAGGATATATCAGATTCCGCTCACCGAACGTGCCAAGCAACTAACTGCGTTTGTAACACCTGATGGTGTTTTAGAGTATCAAGTGTTACTTTTCGGATTGCGTAATGCCCCTGCAACGTTCCAGAGGCTAATGAACTCTCTGCTCGCAAATGGGCCAAATTTTCGGGCGTATTTAGATGACATTGTGCTTTTTGATAGAAATTGGGCTGACCACATAGCTTGGTTATGCCAGTTGTTCACAGTTTTGAAAAGTGCAAATGTAACTTTAAATGCAAAAAAGTGTCATTTTGGCCAAGGCACCGTGTCGTACCAAGGTTATGAAGTGGGCCAAGGAAAAGTGTTGCCTCGGCAAGATAAAATCAGTGCCATTCTACAGTATCCAGTGCTCCAGTCAAAAAATCAAGTTCAACGGTTTATCAGTATGTGTGCGTACTACCGCTACTTTTGTCAGAACTTTTCCAGTGTCACCACTCCTCTCACTGACTTGTTGCAAAACGCCATTAATTCTAAGTGGTCAACAGACTGTGCAGAGGCTTGCAAAAACTTGAAATTGATCTTAGCTTCCTCCCCAGTGCTCACTAGTCCAAGGTTCGACAGACTATTTAAAATTCCCGTTGACGCGTCTGACTCGGGTGCTGGTGCAGTGTTGTTGCAAACTGGGGATGATCAAGTGGACCATCCAGTGTACTATTACTCTGTGAAATTTGACAAGGCGCAACGCAATTATTCAGTGGTAGAAAAAGAAGCATTGGCGCTAGTATTAGCCTTAAAAAGTTTAAAGTGTATCTAACAACTAATAAAGTGGAAGTGTACATGGACCATAACCCACTGGTGTTCATACACCAGATGAAGGAGAAAAAAAAAAACGCATCCTCAGGTGGGCATTGTACCTACAGGACTTCAATCTTTCCATTATCCACCTCCCTAATCTTTTCTTCTCCTACCACCCCCATTATTTTATATATATATATATATATATATATATATATATATATATATATATGCAAACAAGCCTGAATGGTCCCCAGGACTATATACAACTGAAAACTCACACCCCAGAAGTGACTCGAACCCATACTGCCAGGAGCAACGCAACTGGTATGTACAGGGACGCCTTAATCCGCTTGACCATCACGACCGGACATAAGGAAGTGATAGCCGAAGCTATTTGAACCACTTCCCCGCCGGCACTCGGATGGTAATCTTGGGCATAGCATTTTATCAAATCACCTCATTCTTTGGGGCAACACGTGAGGAACACAAATGCAAACAAGCCTGAATGGTCCCCAGGACTATATACAACTGAAAACTCACACCCCAGAAGTGACTCGAACCCATACTGCCAGGAGCAACGCAACTGGTATGTACAGGGACGCCTTAATCCGCTTGACCATCACGACCGGACATAAGGAAGTGATAGCCGAAGCTATTTGAACCACTTCCCCGCCGGCACTCGGATGGTAATCTTGGGCATAGCATTTTATCAAATCACCTCATTCTTTGGGGCAACACGTGAGGAACACAAATGCAAACAAGCCTGAATGGTCCCCAGGACTATATACAACTGAAAACTCACACCCCAGAAGTGACTCGAACCCATACTGCCAGGAGCAACGCAACTGGTATGTACAGGGACGCCTTAATCCGCTTGACCATCACGACCGGACATAAGGAAGTGATAGCCGAAGCTATTTGAACCACTTCCCCGCCGGCACTCGGATGGTAATCTTGGGCATAGCATTTTATCAAATCACCTCATTCTTTGGGGCAACACGTGAGGAATACCAGTTGCGTTGCTCCTGGCAGTATGGGTTCGAGTCACTTCTGGGGTGTGAGTTTTCAGTTGTATATAGTCCTGGGGACCATTCAGGCTTGTTTGCATTTGTGTTCCTCACGTGTTGCCCCAAAGAATGAGGTGATTTGATAAAATGCTATGCCCAAGATTACCATCCGAGTGCCGGCGGGGAAGTGGTTCAAATAGCTTCGGCTATCACTTCCTTATGTCCGGTCGTGATGGTCAAGCGGATTAAGGCGTCCCTGTACATACCAGTTGCGTTGCTCCTGGCAGTATGGGTTCGAGTCACTTCTGGGGTGTGAGTTTTCAGTTGTATATAGTCCTGGGGACCATTCAGGCTTGTTTGCATTTGTGTTCCTCACGTGTTCCTCATATATATATATATATATATATATATATATATATATATATATATATATATATATATATATATATATATTGGTGTATACTGGCAGAAGGTTTTCTTTCAAACATGTTTCACTGAATATGACCGCATATTCTGTATTTATTATTTTCTGGTTTAGGGCTTCTATCCCTCTAACTATTTTCTTAGCATCAGGGCTTAATTGAAATAGGAGTTCTCCAAAACTCATTTTCGTACTTTTAAGGTGAAGAAAAGAAGTGATTTACTATAGAGTGTATTACACTTATTTATATAATTTGCACGACGTTTCGAACCTCCATGGTTCATTCTCAAGTGAACAGATCTTACAATACTAGTTGATTTTATACCCGCACTGGGTCAGGTGATAATACAATGAAGGTAAAAACATGGGGGGATACATAAGGGATAAATGTGAGGTGAAACATAGAGGCTGCAGAAGGCTTATTGGCCCATACGAGGCATCTCCTATCTAAACAAAGATTAATCCAGTGTAATTGGCCTGTTATGTTGGACATTGTCTTCTGTGTTGGCATCGATATGTTCTTGTCTTGTCCTTACTCTCATGGTGGGTAGAGTAAATAGTTCCGTGATTTGGGTGTTCATGGTAGGTCGCTCTATTCTTATGTGAATTGCCTCAAGAATTTGTAATCTTCTTGCATCTTGGGTTTTGTCTATTATGCAAGTATTCTTGTTCAACATTTCTCTTGTTAGAGTAATGTCATGGGCTTGTCTCATGTGATTCCTAGGGGCACCAGATTGAAGATGGCATGTCAAACGCCTCGTCAGCTTGGTCGACGTCATACCTATGTACTTACATTGAAGGTTACATCCTTCGTGGGGGCAAGTGTACATGTATACAACGCTTGACTGCTGTAGAGGGTTCTCCGTCGGCTTCGGGCTGTTTTTGATAAGGAGTTCGGAAGTCTTCTTGGTTTTGTAGAATATTATCAGGTTTATGTTTTGGTTAGGGGTACACTTGCCCCCACGAAGGATGTAACCTTCAATGTAAGTACATAGGTATGACGTCGACCAAGCTGAAGAGGCGTTTGACATGCCATCTTCAATCTGGTGCCCCTAGGAATCACATGAGACAAGCCCATGACATTACTCTAACAAGAGAAATGTTGAACAAGAATACTTGCATAATAGACAAAACCCAAGATGCAAGAAGATTACAAATTCTTGAGGCAATTCACATAAGAATAGAGCGACCTACCATGAACACCCAAATCACGGAACTATTTACTCTACCCACCATGAGAGTAAGGACAAGACAAGAACATATCGATGCCAACACAGAAGACAATGTCCAACATAACAGGCCAATTACACTGGATTAATCTTTGTTTAGATAGGAGATGCCTCGTATGGGCCAATAAGCCTTCTGCAGCCTCTATGTTTCACCTCACATTTATCCCTTATGTATCCCCCCATGTTTTCACCTTCATTGTATTATCACCTGACCTAATGCGGGTATAAAATCAACTAGTATTGTAAGATCTGTTCACTTGAGAATGAACCATGGAGGTTCGAAACGTCGTGCAAATTATACAAATAAGTGTAATACACTCTATAGTAAATCACTTCTTTTCTTCACCTTAAAAGTACGAAAATGAGTTTTGGAGAACTCCTATTTCAATTAAGTCCTGATGCTAAGAAAATAGTTAGAGGGATAGAAGCCCTAAACCAGAAAATAATAAATACAGAATATGCGGTCATATTCAATGAAACATGTTTGAAAGAAAACCTGCTGCCAGTATACACCAATATATATAAATATATATATATATATATATATATATATATATATATATATATATATATATATATATATATATATATATATATATATATATATATATAATAATAATAATGGGGGTGGTAGGAGAAGAAAAGATTAGGGAGGTGGATAATAGAAAGATTGAAGTCCTGTAGGTACAATGCCCACCTGAGGATGCGTTTTTTTTTCTCCTTCATCTGGTGTATGAACACCAGTGGGTTATGGTCCATGTACACTTCCATTATATTAGTTGTCAGATACACTTTAAACTTTTTAAGGCTAATACTAGCGCCAATGCTTCTTTTTCTACCACTGAATAATTGCGTTGCGCCTTGTCAAATTTCACAGAGTAATAGTACACTGGATGGTCCACTTGATCATCGCCAGTTTGCAACAACAAAATAACGCATTGAAGGGAATGTAGGTCCCCTCCAATACAGTTTCTGTGTGCTTTTCTCCTACCACCCCCTTTCCTTTTTTTTTTTTCCTTTATTGTGTATTTAAAGGTTACAAAACATACAAGACAAATGCCTAAAGGTTATGGATCTCTTGAAGCTCCTCCGCTTCTGGACAGGAACCGAGGACGCAGCAAGCATTTCCCCTCTGGATTGCCACACTGAGACGCTGAAACAAAAAACTGGAAGCCCTTGGGTCTCTGGTGACGTCAATGAGCTTGGAACCCAATTCCTTGAGAAATCCCAAGGCACTCTTGCCCCAGGAGCCATGCGTCTCAGACGCTATGGGAACAAAGAGGTATTGACCTTCCAGTCGCCTGTACTTGAGTGATTTAGCTGTTTCCCTGTGGTTGGCCTCCCCACCTGCTTGATCAGCTCCGAAGTGTACATAGGTGTCAGCCAGGGTGGATACACATGTGTAGTCCCACACCAACTGTCTACCCTCCTTCCATGGGTATATGGTGATGCCATCAGGGCGAAGTGCGGGGAAATCCGGGTTTTGGACCCCTAGGATGCGAGGTTCTCTCCGCTGGGCACCTAGCTGAGACGAGGCTTCTCTTGATGATGTCATTGACCTCGTTGTGTCTTGCATGCCAGCCCTTTGTGCTTCCGCAATGCAACCCATGCAGTCCGTATTGGTCTGCTTCCACCCTGTTGCAAATACACTTGTATTCAGTGTGAATTGGGGCACCAAGGCGGAGGGCTACTCCTACACGAAGGGATTCTGGATCTAGGCGCGTGCCCATTGCTGACATGGGTACTGCCAGGAGGAAGTCTCCTGCATGGGGGGCACGCACTGCTCTGAGGCGGGCTTTCTCCTTGCCTATATATATGTCTATATATGTATATATATATATATATATATATATATATATATATATATATATATATATATATACATATATATATATATATATATATATATATATATATATATATATATATATATATATATATATATATATATATATATATACATATATATATATATATATATATTTATAATAATATGTTTTTGGTACCACCTCTGGTGCAAGTGTAGGGACCCATAGCCTCGGAGAAGAAAATAAAGAGTACTCAGAGAAGACCTTGTGGATCCTCACTGAACACTTTGATATTTTCTTCTCCTACCACCCCTATTCTTTTGGAATGTGTGTATATTTATCTAACTTTATTTGAAAATGTCATTACACAAAAAAAGTTACAATATTGATTACATGCAGGGTACAAGGCTGCTTGTCACAAGTTGAACAGCTCCTCCAGCTCCTCAGATGGCAGGCAGGAACCATGGATGCAGTGAGCATTTCCTCTCTGGATTGCCACACTAAAGCGCTGAAAAAGAAAACTGGCAGCTCTAGGGTCTCTAGTTGTTTCGATTAGCTTAGACCCCAACTCCTTCAAAAAGCTTGCATCACTTTTACCCCAGGCACCAAGTGTCTCTGAGGTAATGGGGACAAAATTGTAGTGGTGCTCAAGGTCTCTGTATTTACGTGACATGGCCGCTTCCCGGTGATTGGCAGCTCCTCCTGCTTGTGTAGCACTGAAGTCAACATAGGTGTTGGCTAAAGTTGAAACGCAAGTGTAGTCCCACACCAACTGTCTACCATATATATATATATATATATATATATATATATATATATATATATATATATATATATATATATATATATATATATATATATATATATATGCGAACAAGCCTGAATGGTCCCCAGGACAATATACAACTGAAAACTCACACCCCAGAAGTGACTCGAACCCATACTCCCAGGAGCAACGCTACTGGTATGTACAAGACGCCTTAATCCACTTGACCATCACGACCGGACATAATGAGGTGATAGCCGAGGCTATTTGAACCACCCCACCGCCGGCACTCGGATAGTAATCTTGGGCATAGCATTTGGTGGTTCAAATAGCCTCGGCTATCACCTCATTATGTCCGGTCGTGATGGTCAAGTGGATTAAGGCGTCTTGTACATACCAGTAGCGTTGCTCCTGGGAGTATGGGTTCGAGTCACTTCTGGGGTGTGAGTTTTCAGTTGCATATTGTCCTGGGGACCATTCAGGCTTGTTCGCATTTGTGTTCCTCACGTGTGCCCCAAAGAATGAGGTGATTTGGTAAAATGCTATGCCCAAGATTACTATCCGAGTGCCGGCGGTGGGGTGGTTCAAATAGCCTCGGCTATCACCTCATTATGTCCGGTCGTGATGGTCAAGTGGATTAAGGCGTCTTGTACATACCAGTAGCGTTGCTCCTGGGAGTATGGGTTCGAGTCACTTCTGGGGTGTGAGTTTTCAGTTGCATATTGTCTTGGGGACCATTCAGGCTTGTTCGCATTTGTGTTCCTCACGTGTGCCCCAAAGAATGAGGTGATTTGGTAAAATGCTATGCCCAAGATTACTATCCGAGTGCCGGCGGTGGGGTGGTTCAAATAGCCTCGGCTATCACCTCATTATGTCCGGTCGTGATGGTCAAGTGGATTAAGGCGTCTTGTACATACCAGTAGCGTTGCTCCTGGGAGTATGGGTTCGAGTCACTTCTGGGGTGTGAGTTTTCAGTTGCATATTGTCCTGGGGACCATTCAGGCTTGTTCACATTTGTGTTCCTCACGTGTGCCCCAAAGAATGAGGTGATTTGGTAAAATGCTATGCCCAAGATTACTATCCGAGTGCCGGCGGTGGGGTGGTTCAAATAGCCTCGGCTATCACCTCATTATGTCCGGTCGTGATGGTCAAGTGGATTAAGGCGTCTTGTACATACCAGTAGCGTTGCTCCTGGGAGTATGGGTTCGAGTCACTTCTGGGGTGTGAGTTTTCAGTTGCATATTGTCCTGGGGACCATTCAGGCTTGTTCGCATTTGTGTTCCTCACGTGTGCCCCAAAGAATGAGGTGATTTGGTAAAATGCTATGCCCAAGATTACTATCCGAGTGCCAGCGGTGGGGTGGTTCAAATAGCCTCGGCTATCACCTCATTATGTCCGGTCGTGATGGTCAAGTGGATTAAGGCGTCTTGTACATACCAGTAGCGTTGCTCCTGGGAGTATGGGTTCGAGTCACTTCTGGGGTGTGAGTTTTCAGTTGCATATTGTCCTGGGGACCATTCAGGCTTGTTCGCATTTGTGTTCCTCATGTGTGCCCCAAAGAATGAGGTGATTTGGTAAAATGCTATGCCCAAGATTACTATCCGAGTGCCGGCGGTGGGGTGGTTCAAATAGCCTCGGCTATCACCTCATTATGTCCGGTTGTGATGGTCAAGTGGATTAAGGCGTCTTGTACATACCAGTAGCGTTGCTCCTGGGAGTATGGGTTCGAGTCACTTCTGGGGTGTGAGTTTTCAGTTGCATATTGTCCTGGGGACCATTCAGGCTTGTTCGCATTTGTGTTCCTCACGTGTGCCCCAAAGAATGAGGTGATTTGGTAAAATGCTATGCCCAAGATTACTATCCGAGTGCCGGCGGTGGGGTGGTTCAAATAGCCTCGGCTATCACCTCATTATGTCCGGTCGTGATGGTCAAGTGGATTAAGGCGTCTTGTACATACCAGTAGCGTTGCTCCTGGGAGTATGGGTTCGAGTCACTTCTGGGGTGTGAGTTTTCAGTTGCATATTGTCCTGGGGACCATTCAGGCTTGTTCGCATTTGTGTTCCTCACGTGTGCCCCAAAGAATGAGGTGATTTGGTAAAATGCTATGCCCAAGATTACTATCCGAGTGCCGGCGGTGGGGTGGTTCAAATAGCCTCGGCTATCACCTCATTATGTCCGGTCGTGATGGTCAAGTGGATTAAGGCGTCTTGTACATACCAGTAGCATTGCTCCTGGGAGTATGGGTTCGAGTCACTTCTGGGGTGTGAGTTTTCAGTTGCATATTGTCCTGGGGACCATTCAGGCTTGTTCGCATTTGTGTTCCTCACGTGTGCCCCAAAGAATGAGGTGATTTGGTAAAATGCTATGCCCAAGATTACTATCCGAGTGCCGGCGGTGGGGTGGTTCAAATAGCCTCGGCTATCACCTCATTATGTCCGGTCGTGATGGTCAAGTGGATTAAGGCGTCTTGTACATACCAGTAGCGTTGCTCCAGGGAGTATGGGTTCGAGTCACTTCTGGGGTGTGAGTTTTCAGTTGCATATTGTCCTGGGGACCATTCAGGCTTGTTCGCATTTGTGTTCCTCACGTGTGCCCCAAAGAATGAGGTGATTTGGTAAAATGCTATGCCCAAGATTACTATCCGAGTGCCGGCGGTGGGGTGGTTCAAATAGCCTCGGCTATCACCTCATTATGTCCGGTCGTGATGGTCAAGTGGATTAAGGCGTCTTGTACATACCAGTAGCGTTGCTCCTGGGAGTATGGGTTCGAGTCACTTCTGGGGTGTGAGTTTTCAGTTGCATATTGTCCTGGGGACCATTCAGGCTTGTTCGCATTTGTGTTCCTCACGTGTGCCCCAAAGAATGAGGTGATTTGGTAAAATGCTATGCCCAAGATTACTATCCGAGTGCCGGCGGTGGGGTGGTTCAAATAGCCTCGGCTATCACCTCATTATGTCCGGTCGTGATGGTCAAGTGGATTAAGGCGTCTTGTACATACCAGTAGCATTGCTCCTGGGAGTATGGGTTCGAGTCACTTCTGGGGTGTGAGTTTTCAGTTGCATATTGTCCTGGGGACCATTCAGGCTTGTTCGCATTTGTGTTCCTCACGTGTGCCCCAAAGAATGAGGTGATTTGGTAAAATGCTATGCCCAAGATTACTATCCGAGTGCCGGCGGTGGGGTGGTTCAAATAGCCTCGGCTATCACCTCATTATGTCCGGTCGTGATGGTCAAGTGGATTAAGGCGTCTTGTACATACCAGTAGCGTTGCTCCAGGGAGTATGGGTTCGAGTCACTTCTGGGGTGTGAGTTTTCAGTTGCATATTGTCCTGGGGACCATTCAGGCTTGTTCGCATTTGTGTTCCTCACGTGTGCCCCAAAGAATGAGGTGATTTGGTAAAATGCTATGCCCAAGATTACTATCCGAGTGCCGGCGGTGGGGTGGTTCAAATAGCCTCGGCTATCACCTCATTATGTCCGGTCATGATGGTCAAGTGGATTAAGGCGTCTTGTACATACCAGTAGCGTTGCTCCAGGGAGTATGGGTTCGAGTCACTTCTGGGGTGTGAGTTTTCAGTTGCATATTGTCCTGGGGACCATTCAGGCTTGTTCGCATTTGTGTTCCTCACGTGTGCCCCAAAGAATGAGGTGATTTGGTAAAATGCTATGCCCAAGATTACTATCCGAGTGCCGGCGGTGGGGTGGTTCAAATAGCCTCGGCTATCACCTCATTATGTCCGGTCATGATGGTCAAGTGGATTAAGGCGTCTTGTACATACCAGTAGCGTTGCTCCTGGGAGTATGGGTTCGAGTCACTTCTGGGGTGTGAGTTTTCAGTTGCATATTGTCCTGGGGACCATTCAGGCTTGTTCGCATTTGTGTTCCTCACGTGTGCCCCAAAGAATGAGGTGATTTGGTAAAATGCTATGCCCAAGATTACTATCCGAGTGCTGGCGGTGGGGTGGTTCAAATAGCCTCGGCTATCACCTCATTATGTCCGGTCGTGATGGTCAAGTGGATTAAGGCGTCTTGTACATACCAGTAGCGTTGCTCCTGGGAGTATGGGTTCGAGTCACTTCTGGGGTGTGAGTTTTCAGTTGCATATTGTCCTGGGGACCATTCAGGCTTGTTCGCATTTGTGTTCCTCACGTGTGCCCCAAAGAATGAGGTGATTTGGTAAAATGCTATGCCCAAGATTACTATCCGAGTGCCGGCGGTGGGGTGGTTCAAATAGCCTCGGCTATCACCTCATTATGTCCGGTCGTGATGGTCAAGTGGATTAAGGCGTCTTGTACATAACAGTAGCGTTGCTCCTGGGAGTATGGGTTCGAGTCACTTCTGGGGTGTGAGTTTTCAGTTGCATATTGTCCTGGGGACCATTCAGGCTTGTTCGCATTTGTGTTCCTCACGTGTGCCCCAAAGAATGAGGTGATTTGGTAAAATGCTATGCCCAAGATTACTATCCGAGTGCCGGCGGTGGGGTGGTTCATATAGCCTCGGCTTTCACCTCATTATGTCCGGTCGTGATGGTCAAGTGGATTAAGGCGTCTTGTACATACCAGTAGCGTTGCTCCTGGGAGTATGGGTTCGAGTCACTTCTGGGGTGTGAGTTTTCAGTTGCATATTGTCCTGGGGACCATTCAGGCTTGTTCGCATTTGTGTTCCTCACGTGTGCCCCAAAGAATGAGGTGATTTGGTAAAATGCTATGCCCAAGATTACTATCCGAGTGCCGGCGGTGGGGTGGTTCAAATAGCCTCGGCTATCACCTCATTATGTTCGGTCGTGATTGTCAAGTGGATTAAGGCGTCTTGTACATACCAGTAGCGTTGCTCCTGGGAGTATGGGTTCGAGTCACTTCTGGGGTGTGAGTTTTCAGTTGCATATTGTCCTGGGGACCATTCAGGCTTGTTCGCATTTGTGTTCCTCACATGTGCCCCAAAGAATGAGGTGATTTGGTAAAATGCTATGCCCAAGATTACTATCCGAGTGCCGGCGGTGGGGTGGTTCAAATAGCCTCGGCTATCACCTCATTATGTCCGGTCGTGATGGTCAAGTGGATTAAGGCGTCTTGTACATACCAGTAGCGTTGCTCCTGGGATTATGGGTTCGAGTCACTTCTGGGGTGTGAGTTTTCAGTTGCATATTGTCCTGGGGACCATTCAGGCTTGTTCGCATTTGTGTTCCTCACGTGTGCCCCAAAGAATGAGGTGATTTGGTAAAATGCTATGCCCAAGATTACTATCCGAGTGCCGGCGGTGGGGTGGTTCAAATAGCCTCGGCTATCACCTCATTATGTCCGGTCGTGATGGTCAAGTGGATTAAGGCGTCTTGTACATACCAGTAGCGTTGCTCCTGGGAGTATGGGTTCGAGTCACTTTTGGGGTGTGAGTTTTCAGTTGCATATTGTCCTGGGGACCATTCAGGCTTGTTCGCATTTGTGTTCCTCACGTGTGCCCCAAAGAGTGAGGTGATTTGGTAAAATGCTATGCCCAAGATTACTATCCGAGTGCCGGCGGTGGGGTGGTTCAAATAGCCTCGGCTATCACCTCATTATGTCCGGTCATGATGGTCAAGTGGATTAAGGCGTCTTGTACATACCAGTAGCGTTGCTCCTGGGAGTATGGGTTCGAGTCACTTCTGGGGTGTGAGTTTTCAGTTGCATATTGTCCTGGGGACCATTCAGGCTTGCTCGCATTTGTGTTCCTCACGTGTGCCCCAAAGAATGAGGTGATTTGGTGAAATGCTATGCCCAAGATTACTATCCGAGTGCCGGCGGTGGGGTGGTTCAAATAGCCTCGGCTATCACCTCATTATGTCCGGTCGTGATGGTCAAGTGGTTTAAGGCGTCTTGTACATACCAGTAGCGTTGCTCCTGGGAGTATGGGTTCGAGTCACTTCTGGGGTGTGAGTTTTCAGTTGCATATTGTCCTGGGGACCATTCAGGCTTGTTCGCATTTGTGTTCCTCACGTGTGCCCCAAAGAATGAGGTGATTTGGTAAAATGCTATGCCCAAGATTACTATCTGAGTGCCGGCGGTGGGGTGGTTCAAATGGCCTCGGCTATCACCTCATTATGTCCGGTCGTGATGGTCAAGTGGATTAAGGCGTCTTGTACATACCAGTAGCGTTGCTCCTGGGAGTATGGGTTCGAGTCACTTCTGGGGTGTGAGTTTTCAGTTATATATATATATATATATATATATATATATATATATATATATATATATATATATATATATATATATATATATGCAACACCTCCTTGAAAAGCATGAATTACAAGGGCACATTCTTCAGGATGAAGAATATTACTAAATAATAGTATTATCTTATAAAAACTTATATCTTTCGCAGCAGTAAATTTAATGATTTTTTTTTTAATTTGATAAAGTTTTAGTAAAATGCCGGAGGATACGAAAATATTTTATGCTTTTAACAGCTTTAATACTGGACTGATAATTGAGTTTATTGTATAAGTACTAAGCTACTTTAATACAATGAATGTAATAGATAAATTTAAAGTTATACTAATTCACTATTATATACTGACGTTCTTCATTCATAGATACATTATATTGCACAAGCGTTCAACACAAGTCATCTATAAGTTTTACATGACACAAACACACCATTACACCACAGGCCTTCAAACTATCTCATGTTGTACATTCCTTTAATAAAAGCTGAACTACCACATATTGTTCAATCCTGGAACAGATCACACAAACGTGATGTTATACAATAACTGAACCATACACAATACTATCATAAGAACACAATTTTGATGTCCTATTGCTCATTAATGTGCTGCACTCTCCTCAAAGATATTGCAGGTTGTGCAAAATGTAAACACACCTTGAAATTACAAAGCATTGTACAATTTCTAGACAAAACACTACTCATGCTGCTCAAGTCTTTGCAGCATATAATTTCAATACATAGGTTGTACAAGCATTTAACACGTCACCACACTACCACCCAATGACTTGGTGACATTCAATGAAATCTAGTTTGTTTGTGTTTCTAGTCACTGCAATATTTGTTATTGCCATTTTGTCTGGGCAGCGGAAGTCATCGGAAAACTGACATGTGTTGCCCGGCGCCCAAAGGGTGAAGTTTTTAGTCGGATTCACTCCCAGTACAGCTTGTTGACCTGTTTTCCATTGGTGAAGGTAGGTGTGCGAGACAGCGGGGAGAGAGAGAGAGAGAGAGAGAGAGAGAGAGAGAGAGAGAGAGAGAGAGAGAGAGAGAGAGAGAAGAGAGAGAGAGAGAAGAGAGAGAGAGAGAGAGAGAGAGAGAAGAGAGAGAGAGAGAAGAGAGAGAGAGAGAGAGAGAGAGAGAGAGAGAGAGAGAGAGAGAGAGAGAGAGAGAGAGAGAGAGAGAGAGAGAGAGAGAGAGAGAGAGAGAGAGAGAGAGAGAGAGAGAATAGAGAGAGAGAAGAGAGAGAGAGAGAGAGAGAGAGAAAGAGAGAGAGAGAGAAGAGAGAGAGAGAATAGAGAGAGAGAGAGAGAGAGAGAGAGAGAGAGAGAGAGAGAGAGAGAGAGAGAGAGAGAGAGAGAGAGAGAGAGAGAGAGAGAGAGAGAGAGAGAGAGAGAGAGAGAGAGAGAGAGAGAGAGAGAGAGAGAGAGAGAGAGAGAGAGAGAGAGAGAGAGAGAGAGAGAGAGAGAGAGAGAGAGAGAGAGAGAGAGAGAGAGAAAGAGAGAGAGAAAGTGAGAGAGAAGAGAGAAAGTGAGAGAGAAGAGAGAAAGTGAGAGAGAAGAGAGAGAGAAGAGAGAAGAGAGAGAGAAGAGAGAGAGAAGAGAGAGAAAAGAGAGAAGAGAGAGAGAAGAGAAAGAGAGAGAGAAAGTGAGAGAGAAGAGAGAAAGTGAGAGAGAAGAGAGAAAGTGAGAGAGAAGAGAGAGAGAAGAGAGAAGAGAGAGAGAAGAGAGAAGAGAGAGAGAAGAGAGAAGAGAGAGAGAAGAGAGAGAAAAGAGAGAAGAGAGAGAGAAGAGAGAGAAGAGAGAAGAGAGAAGAAAGAGAGAAGAGAGAAGAGAGAGAGAAGAGAGAAGAGAGAGAGAAGAGAGAGAGAAGAGAGAAGAGAGAGAGAAGAGAGAGAGAAGAGAGAAGAGAGAGAGAGAGAGAGAGAGAGAGAGAGAGAGAGAGAGAGAGAGAGAGAGAGAGAGAGAGAGAGAGAGAGAGAGAGAGAGAGAGAGAGAGAAGAGAGAGAGAGAGAGAGAGAGAGAGAGAGAGAGAGAGAGAGAGAGAGAGAGAGAGAGAGAGAGAGAGAGAGAGAGAGAGAGAGAGAGAGAGAGAGAGAGAGGAGAGAGAGAAGAGAGAGAGAGAGAGAGAGAGAGAGAGAGAGAGAGAGAGAGAGAGAGAGAGAGAGAGAGAGAGAGAGAGAGAGAGAGAGAGAGAGAGAGAGCGAGAGAGAGAGAGAGAGAGACGTATATTAGAAATTTATATAAGAATTATTTTCATAAATTTCAAATATTCAAAACCATTCTTATTTCATCATAAAAATAATAATAATATTGTAAAAAATATATAAAATAGTTTACTAATATTGGAATTACTCCTATTGTCACTGATTCGACCTGTTTAAAGTTCGAGTTGTCCTGTAAAATGCATGTAAATCTTTTGGTGTATACATTTCTATGTAACATTGCGCAACTGTTAGACATATATTAGATTGATACCTATCTTATCTGTATATTTAATAAGACATGCTAAGACCATGATGGGTTAGTGAAGAGATAATTAAAAATATTTGTAAAAGTAGTTATATTAATGTAACACGTACTAGTCAGCTAGATCTTAATTGTAACTAGAGGGGGTATTGCTTCAAAAAATCTACAGCAACTCTGCATGGCTTTGGTAAGATATATCTCAATTGCAAACGTGCTATAGAATCACAAGTCATAAACATTATTAGTCTTGTGTTTGTTAGTTTTTTGTTTGTGATTAATCTTTGTTTGTTTAGTTGTTTGTCTGTGGTTGGCAGCCAGACACATAGTGCGAATCTCACACAATTTTATAAAGTGATTGGAAATTTTATAGTCTCGTAGGGTAGTTGAGGTTGGGTCTCCATCTTGAAGGGGAATTGACTTCCTCTCCGCTTTCACGAAGGGAGTGGCTATAAAATGTGCAGTCACATGTCTGTGAAGTTTAGCATTCTTTTTTTATTTATTCAGATATTGGCATGACAGATGACAGATTTGCATTCTGGACAAAACTTCTGATTAAATTAATGTGGAAAGTGTGGGTAAAAATGGTTACAGTGATTTGAAAGTACATACAGTGATCCCTGTACAGTGCGTACAGCGAGTGTATGTATTTGTGGAGACGGATCTCTTGTTGTAAGTGGAGATAGGTGCAATGTGAAGATGTTTTACCTCTATGCAGAGAGCATATTCATAAATTGCTATGAAAAACACGCTGAAAGGTAAGCAGGAATCTTTAATTTTCCTTACATTTTTCTTCACTTAAGAAGGAAGTAAACAAATTACTCACCAGTACATTTTTACAGTTTTATTTGGGTGGGTGAGGAAGTGCATGGTATGAGATGAGGGATGGAATGAGGTGGAGGTGAAGATGAAGCACCTCATTTGTAGGTCTACTGTATCTTGTCACTCCTGTTTGCATGATGGGCCACAGTGATCACGTCACCTTCACACGACAGAAACATCGCCCCACAGTCACCATCTGAACAAGAATCCAAATGATGACTTTTCGCACACAATTATGACCACCAGACAAATTGTGTGCAAACCAACGTTGCTGCTACCAGTTACAAAAGGAAGAATCTCTCCTGTTTCAGTTCAGACAATGATCGCGTTTACCATCCTGTGACCAAAGCCAACAGGACAAACCACTCCACTAAGACCTATCAAGAAACACTCCTAACTACCCAGACAAAATCTGCACTGCCAGTCTTCAAGGTGTTGCATGCAGAAGGTAAATCCTCATACGCCACTGTAGTGGACCTTGAAAAAGAGTACTCCCTGCTCAAGATCGGAGCAAAGCTAAACCTAAGAGGCAAATATATCCTTAGGCCCAAAGACGAGACAGCGCTAACGATACTTAAAAATTACAGGAAATGCGACGAACTCAAGCCAGAGGACAAAATAAGGTAAATCATTGTCCTCCACTATCCCTTGCAAATGGCCCTAACTCCTTTCGAAACTATGCTGAACTATGTGGTGTCAGCAGAAAGATGCCAGGTAAAATCCATAAAGCAGAAAACCCGACAAATCCTTCTCACAGTAAAAGGACGGATACCAGAAAAGCTATATCTTGGCATTTGAGACGTGTTTCAACACAGGCCTTAAACCCCAGAGCCTCTCAGATGCTTCAGATGTCAGAGATTTGGACATCACAGGGACAGTTGTCAACGTCCAACGAGGTGTGGAGCCAGTGGCCAGCCCCACGACATGAAAATATGCCGTGATAAACACAACGCTAACCAGCCCGTCCAAGCTAAGTACCCAAATTGCTACAAGGCACACCACGCCTGGAACTTAAGATGTCCCGAAAGGCTTAAAAGGATGCAAACAAACCCCACACGCCTACAGCAGAGCAGAAGTCCCAACCCAAAAATATGCCAACTCCCTTGCCCACAAAAATAACGTGGAGCTTACCATGACTAAACCAGGTGGAGGGGCACATGGCCCTCCATTATCGGCCATGTTGAAGGGTGTGAAGGCCTCCGTCCAGGACAGAGGGATGGCTGGGGCCACAAGAAAATATTTGCATCCAGTAAGCACATTGGGGGCAATGAAGGCAAGAGTGTCCTAGTTTCCACTGATAATCGCCAAAGAGTAAACAGGCCCCCAAACCATCACAGCAGTAAGTAGTTCTCCCACACAATTGGACACCCTCTGACCAATGCTTAAGGCCTTGGTCACGGAATTGGTCCAATGCTTGCTGTCGAAACACGGAATAAAGCAAACCACAGAGACTCGAAAGACAATTGAGCACATGCTCATGAAATTCGAAAAACAATATCCTCACCCTCAAGAACGCAGGGTAGGAAACACTCCTAAAAACAGGAGTCCAGTACTTCTGAAAGCGACCTTGATGAGTCCTCAACTTCCATGCGGAGTTCATCTGACTCCATGGATATCACGGTAATATCAGCCTGTTCCAACAACCCTAGAGGACTAAACATACTGCAGTGGAATGCACAAGGGCTGTGCACAAAATTGCAACACTTGCAATGCATAGCAGCAACCAAAGGCATAGACATCCTGATCCTGCAGGAGAGCCTGCCTCGAGCCGGATTAGAACCTAAAATCTCAGGCTATCGAGGCTTCTTCCTTCCATGGATCAACGGGCAATCCAGGGGATGTGCCATCCATGTGAAATGTAACCTGATCTCCAAGCCCATAACCATCCCAGTCGATTGTGGGCCAGGGAGAGAGGTGATGGGAGTATCCATTGAGCTAGGACCCGTCAGACTTGAAGTGTTTAATGTTTACAGGTCTCCTTTTGCTGAAATGGATCTCTCGGTGTTATTTGGACACGCGACTACATCAAAAAATCATTTGTGGTGATTTCAATGGCCATCATCGATTGTCATTGAGCTCGAACACAACAAATGAGGCCAGCACTCACAGAGCACATAAACTAGACCAGCTACTAGAAATCCAAATCTTAAACGAGAATGAACCCACCCACATCCAAGGAGGTAGATTGATATTACCTACGTTTCAGCCTCCCTGAGAGATGCAGCAACATGGCCAGTTGAGCCCACACTCACAAGCGACCACTAT
Organism: Procambarus clarkii; assembly: GCF_040958095.1. Classification (NCBI taxonomy): domain Eukaryota; kingdom Metazoa; phylum Arthropoda; class Malacostraca; order Decapoda; family Cambaridae; genus Procambarus; species Procambarus clarkii. The sequence goes on from NC_091178.1 coordinate 19,967,397, forward strand.
GGAGTTCAAATTGAACTAAAGCTGGATCTACCCACCCCACCTCCCCCAGAAGCCTAGCACTTCGCTTTAGCAAAATGGGACCGCTTTCAAAACCTTATCTCAGAAAGGCATAGAACCTATGTTGTTCCCGATGACATTAATCAGGCAGAACAAGTTTTGTTAAAGCGCTTCAAAGTGCAGCCAACCATTCAATTCCACAGAAAAAACAGTCCACCAGACACCACAAAGATCACTGGTACTATTGCGAACATGTCAAAGAACTCAATCACAGACTCAGCAGCACAAGGAAGCTATACAAAAAGCAGCCATGTAAAAACAACAGGACTTTACTTAATGAGGTCAAGGAACATGTGCATCAAGAGAACAGAATAATCAAAGAACAAAAGTGGCTGGAATGGTGTTCACATGTGAATGAACACATCTCTCTTGGAGAGGTGTGGCAGCAAATCCACAGGGCAAAATTAAATAAAAAACCTAAAGCCCCACACCCTAAGGTTCCGCAACAGGAAGCCGAAGTACTGGCAACCAAATTTTCTGAAAGAGCAGCCAGTAATCAGCTTCCACCTTGTTACGGACCCGAGCCCGACGTCCGAGCACGGAGCAGTGACGACCGCGCCATCTGAGGGTCAGCTCCCGAAACCCCCTCCAAATGGACGACGACACCTGGTGAGGACGAAGTGTACCGGCCACAAGGGCCAGTTTCCAGTCCTGGTCAGCTCACAACACAGCCGCTGCTGACCTCTGGTGAGGTGGTGCTCAGACAACAGCGCCATCTATGGAGTGGATAGGTGGGCGTTTGTGTCTGAGCCTGTAAGTGAGGTGCTTTAGTGAGTCCTGGTTATTGATGACGTGTCTGCTTACAGAGTCGACCTGGGACTGCTGTGATGAAGTTGAGGCAGTCTACCCAAGTCAGCCGTCCCCATACCTTGTGCGTTGCTGCAGCAGCTGTGAGTCGTCTCCCAGATAAACACTGTGGTGTTACCCTGCCTGTGAAGCGGCAGTGAAGGATTGTCGTACCCGGGACCGATTGCTGGAGACGATTAACCACTGGGGTATTGTAGACAGGAGAGTGATCTGTGGTATCACACGAGGCTCCTGACTAGGGCGTTACCCTAGTATCGCTCGTGGAGTGGCCTGAACAGCGTTGCTGATCCGGAACCTGCCAGCTGTTCTGCTGGACTTGTGGTTGACGGCCTCCACGGCGGTGCCCCCAGTGGAACTGTGTTTTGGCTGGCCTGTGTCAGGGGTAGACTCAGCTTGATCGAAGGATTCGTCAAGAGACCACGAGAGCACCGAGGAACTTGGCACCGAGAGGATCCAGAGTCTTCAGAAGAAGACGTCAGTGTAAATAAGTGTTAATACCCCTCCCCCTGTGTAACTTTTATATATTATTTATTGGTGAAGGTATTAATTATAATCTTAAGTTTTTGCCTTTCTTTCCCTTCCCCTTTTATTTTACTTGCGTCATGGATCTCATCCCTTGAAAGCCACTACTGGCTTGGGGCTGGATACCCTTCCTCTAATAACATCAGAGTACGAACCCAGTTGCGACCCGAGAGGGCCGTAACATAATTGGCATCCCCAGCGGGATCCATCCCCTTGTTAGGTATGTTTGACAGGGGTGGTGAAGTGGCGTAATCCCTGTATATAATTCCCCCTGTGTGACGATTAGGACGTTATACGCCCTGTGCGGTGCTCAAGAGTGACTAAGTGCGATATTGTGCAGTGCGGTGCTCGCTGTGATTAAGCGATTCAGTGCAATATTGTGTAGTGCGGTGCTCGTCGTGATTCAGTGCAATATTGTAGAGCGAAGTGTTCGCTTGGATTCAGTGCAATATTGTGTAGTGCGGTGCCCGAAGTAATTACGTGCAATATTGGCAAGTGAGGTGCCAGGTGCGATAAAGTGCAATATTGGCGTAGAACAGTGCTCGTTGCGTTAAGTGCTAACGTGAAAGCGGTGTGTTAAGTGCTAGTTAAGTGTTCCGTCTGTGACAATGGCAGAAAAAGCTACCATCGATGATCTGGACGAGGTTCAGGCTTTTCTGAACAGAGAGGACTGTCTTGCCAGATTAAAATATCTGAGCAAACCGGAACTTGTGCTAGTGAGCGCCTACCTGGAGATCAAGATCCGTGCCAGTGATTCCCGTGTGGAGATCTTGTCCAAAGTTCACCGGCATTTGAAGGCAGAGAAACAGGAAGGCAAGACTCCTAGTATAAAGGAAGGTGAGGAAATAGCTTCCACTAAACAGGAAGGTAAAAGCAGTGATGTCGAAAGTGATGAGAGTGAACTAAATATAAGTGTGCTTACTGTGAAAATGCGTGAACTAGAGATCCATCGAGAAATAGAATGGAAAAAGCTAGAGATCGCTAAAGAGAGAGAAGAGGAAGCGAGAAAGAGAGAAGATAAGAAATTAGAAATGGAAAGAGAGAGATTAGGAAAAGAATTAGAGATAAGGCGTTTAGAATTAGAACGAGAAAGAGAAGAGCGAGAAAGAGAAGAGAAACGAGAAAGGGAAGAGCGAGAAAGAGAAGAGAAACGAGAAAGAGAAGAGCGAGAAAGAGAAGAGAGACGAGAGAGAGAAGAACGAGAAAGGGAAGAGAAACAGCGAGAGAGAGAAGAAAAGGAAAGACAGAGACAACATGAACTAGAAGTATTACGATTAGGCGGTGGTCGGAGGCCAACAACGGAAACCAGTAGTTTCTATCCGGTAAGAAACATCAAAATGGTCCCCAAATTCCATGAGAAGGAAGTGTCAAAGTTCTTTGCAGCCTTCGAGAAAGTCGCTGCCTCTTTGGAGTGGCCAAGGGAGAATTGGGCCATCATGATACAGTCAGTCTTGACTGGGAAGGCCCAAATCGCCTACTCCACGTTATCCCTTGACGACTCCGGCGATTATGACAAGGTGAAGAAGGTTGTGCTCATGGCGTACCAATTGGTACCTGAGGCGTACCGGCAGAAGTTCAGAAACCTGAAAAAAGACCTCAGAGCACACTTTCACCGAATTCGCCACCATCAAGGAGCGACTTTTCCAGGAATGGTGTGCCTCTCGGAAGATGGAGACTAAAGAAGACCTCGAGCAGCTCATACTGCTAGAGGACTTCAAGGATTGTTTGTCTGGAGACTTGAAGACGTATCTAGAGGAACAGCAGGTAGAGACCTTGAGTGCAGCAGCCACAATGGCTGAGGAATACATCCTGACTCATAGGCCATCTGCTAGGTACGTCCCGAAGACCTATTCAAGATATCCAGCCAAACATAAACCGGAGGATAAAACTGCCCCTCGTAGTGTCGCCAAGTCAACCTCAGATAGTCCTCGGAGGATTAGTCCGAAAAGGGATGTATTGTGTTGGACCTGCGGCAAGAGAGGACATATTGCTGCGAAGTGTCGTAGCAGTACAGGTAATAATCCCCGTAGGGAAGTCATGCTGATAAACAGTATAGTACCACCGACATCCACCCTAGAGAAGAGGAAAGGATTGTTCGCCCCATATACCTCCCAAGGGCATGTAGCCAGTGGCCTTTCGAGTAAGCCCGTGGTAATACTTAGAGACAGTGGAGCGGCCCAGTCTCTAATTTTGGAAACATCATTACCCGAAGGTATATCGGCGAATGGGATGCAGAAGGTAATCCTGGGTGGATTCCCTTCCACCTTGTACGTTGCCCCTTTGGTACAAGTGCATCTAGACTCTCAGCACTTCAAAGGTGAGTGTCGGTTGGCTGTGGTGAATAGTCTTCCCATAAAGGGGATTGACGTAATATTGGCCAATGACTTAGCCCTAGGATTGTTACCCAACTGTCCCCTGGTAGTGGATGATCCAGAATGTGAAGAGACCCGTCCTATCGCGGCGGTGCAAACCAGGTCTCAGGCGCAACTCCATGCACCGCCAGATTTAAGCACTTTGTTTGACTCTCCTCCTATCCCACAGGTTACGAGTAGCCATACACCAGTCCCGCCCGTCCAGATGCCGGTTCCTGAACACTGGACTCGAGCCCATCTGATAGAGGAACAGAAGAAGGACCCTCAGGTACGGAAGTTGGCCGACACCATAGACTCTCCTACGAAAGGAGGTGATTTGTATGTACGGTCAAGTGATGTACTGTGTCGCCGGCATCCTCCGAAATACCCCCAGTCGAGTGCGGTAGGTGACCAGATAGTCGTCCCCGCCGTGTTCAGATCTAAGCTGTTAGAAACGGCCCATGCCAATAGATTTGCTGGACATGGTGGGATCTCTAAGACTTTCCAGCGCCTGGCCAAGAGTTTCTACTGGCCGCATATGAAGGAGGACGTACGTCGTTTTTGCAAAACCTGCCACGCCTGCCAGGTGGCCGGGAAAGCAAACCAGCCTGTCCCCAAAGCCCCTTTATACCCCATTCCATCCATAGGTGAGCCCTTTGAACATCTCATCCTGGATATAGTAGGCCCACTTCCGCCTTCTACCTCAGGGGTGCAGTATTTGCTAACGATACTAGATCGGGTTAGTAGGTACCCAGAAGCGATCCCCCTTAACCCTTACACTGCTCAGGGGTCATATGGACATTTACACCCCTGTGCGCAAGAAAAAAAAAAATTCAAAAAAATTTTTTCGTCTTCTAAACATGTTAATTTGTGTCCCCTGAGCACGGAAAAAATAAAAAAAAAATCGTAGGTAACATATTTTGGGCGCAATTGACCGAGGAAGTCTGGCAAAAAGTTGGCGTTGACAGAGCGGTCGTCAGACCCGGTCAGCGTCACCCGCGTTGACAGATGGAAGTTGCCACAAAGATATTATTACCTAATTGTTTCAATGTCTCCGATTGATTTTTTCTTAGTTTTTTTGCAGTAATATTATTCAATAGTGTGTATTGTAATATATTTATATAATAAAAGTGGTTAATAATCGCTATACTCAAAAGTATGATGTGCGTATTAGTGATTCAATTATTATGTTTATAAAACAATAAACAAATAGTTTTGCTGCTATTACACTCTATACACAGGTTATATATAAGTATTGGCATGTTTTGGTCACCATAACGAACCACTAAGTTTGTATTGAGAGTCGAAAAGCAACGAGGAGTTACCGCCACACACCAGCCAGCCACTCGCTGCCACTCCCTCAACACACGCACTAAACTTTCTCCCCCAACAATACCAGTTGTGGTGTTATTACACTATATACAGACGTTATATATAAGTATGAGTATATTTTGTTCACCACAACTGTACAGCTAAGCTGATATAGTTAGTTCAGGCACTAAGAGTCGTCGCTATACACAGATGGCGGCTGGCGGCTCCCTCACTCTTTCAAGGTCACACGCACTAAACTTTCTCCCCCAACAATACCAGTTGTGGTGTTATTACACTATATACAGACGTTATATATAAATATCTACATGTTTTATGCACCATAACTGTACACCTAAGCTTGTAGAGCGCCCAAAGAGCATAGTGGCCACCCTCTAAACAGCTAGAGAAATCGTGCAGACGACGTCACCTCCGTCACCCATATGGCTCCTCCCAGCATAATCCTTTTGCTGTTATTACACTAATACACACATTATATATAAGTATCTACATTTGTGTTCACCATAGAGAACCACTGACCTGGTATGGTGAACGCAAACAATAACAGGTGGCCACACAGTCAGTAAACGATGCTGTCTCCCTCCGTCTCTCAGCATCACTCCTCACACAGCGCTAATTATTACAACAATCCTGCTATTATCACAACCCTGGTTATTTATATCACAGTCATTGGTCATCTGTAATATTGTCATCGCTAAATAATAACAATTATATATTTATTTTGACATTTTTCGGCGATGCTGTGGGCACAAGCTGAACATCAATGCTGTTCGCTCATGCTGCGTGCGCCGGCCTTGGTTGCTCCAACAGTACTGTGCCTCTCACACCTGAGAATATTGCCCACGATTTTTTTTAAAAATGGCATCTGTTTACAAGAGCCCTGAGGAAGCTACTGTGAACCCCGTGTAGCCGCGGGCCATTTGAATCAGGCCTGGCACCCTATGGCGTATATATACGCCATGCGCACCATGGGACATGTTACTCAGGGCGTATATATACGCCATGCGCAGTTTAAGGGTTAAGACCATCACTGCGATGGTCTTGGTGAAACATTTGCTCTGGTTCGTCTCGCGATACGGTCTTCCTAAGACCATTCAGACGGACCAAGGATCTAACTTTATGTCCCATTTGTTTCGCCAACAGATCGCCGACCTGGGAATCCGACAGATTACCTCCAGTGCCTACCATCCCGAGTCTCAAGGAGCTTTGGAGCGTTTTCACCAGACGTTGAAGGGCATGCTTCGGAAGTTTTGCTATGACCGGCAGAGTAAGTGGGTTGAAGACCTGCCCTACCTCCTATTTGCGGTAAGATCAGTGCCCAATGAATCCCTAGGAATCTCCCCATTCGAGATGATCTTTGGTCACTCAGTTAGAGGTCCCTTAGAGGTGGCACGAGACCATTGGCTAGACGAGGAAACCAATGAGGACGTTGTGGACTGGTTGTCTACAAATAAAGGCCGGCTGTTCTCAGCATGGGAGATGGCTACGAGAACCTTGGAAAATACGCAAAAGACTACCAAGAGCAGATATGATAGAAGGACCAAGCAAAGAGAGTTCCAAGTAGGAGATCTGGTTTTGGTAAGTACTCCTACAGTAACCGGAAGCTTGAGCGCCAGATTCGTAGGTCCCTACCAGGTTGTAAAGAAGGTTACTAATCTCAATTACCTTCTTAGTACTCCAGACCGCCGGAAGAAAGAAACTTTGGTTCATGTCAATATGATCAAGAAATACGAGGGTCGGGATACACTCCCAATAACCTTGGTGACCACAAACGATGACATCGAGGAGGAAGAGGAGGTGTTAACTAACTCAGAAATTCTGTTAAACTTGCAGGCAAAGTTGACACACGTGGCCGAAGGACATCAACCATCATTGCTGCAGATGATCCAGGAATACAAGCCTATCTTCAAAGATGTTCCAGGATTAACATCAGTCCTAAGGCATGATGTCGAGCTGGAGGAAGGAGTCCGACCTATAAAGCAACACCCTTACTGTCTCAACCCACTGAAGAAATGGGTGGTGAAAGAGGAGATAGATTATATGCTGAAACACCATCTAATAGCCCCGAGCTCGAGCCCATGGTCGTCCCCGATACTACTAGTGCCCAAACCTGGTAAGAAATACCGTCTTTGTATTGATTATCGCCAGGTGAATAAGGTCACAGTAGCAGATACCTACCCTCTCCCCAGGGTAGAGGAATGTCTGGATGCCATAGGTAAAGCTCGTTACCTGACTAAATTTGACCTGTTCAAGGGCTATTGGCAAGTTCCCCTCACGGAGAAGGCCAAACCCATATCAGCATTTGTGACTCCCGACGGGCTGTTTGAATGTCAGGTGATGCCATTCGGGATGAAAAACGCAGCCTCCACTTTCCAGAGACTGATGGGTATTGTGTTGCGTGGCGTGGAAAACACCTTAGTCTACATCGATGATGTATTAATATATGATGTAGATTGGCAGGATCATCTGCGTCACATAGAGGATTTCTTCAAGGCCATGCTCCAATCAGGATTGGTGGTCAACCTGCATAAATCTGAGTTTGCCAGAACCTCTGTCATCTTCTTAGGTCATAAGGTTGGAGGAGGATGGATTGCACCGAAGGCCAGTAAAATAGAGGCAATAATCCAGTATCCTACACCAGCTACCAGGAAGGACATCTTGCGTTTCCTTGGTATGGCTGGTTTTTATCGTAAGTTTGTCCCTAATTTTTCCTCCATCGCCGCCCTCCTGACAGATCTTTTGAAGAAGGGGGTGAAACTAATATGGAATGAGAATTGCCAGGAGGCATTTGAGAGTCTAAAGACAATTCTAATCTCTTCTCCGATCCTCAGGTCCCCGAGCTTTGAGGATAGATTTATCCTAACGGTCGACGCTTCTGACTATGGCCTGGGCTCCGTGTTATCTCAGACGGACGAAAAGGGGGTGGAACATCCTGTGGCCTATCATTCTAAGAAGTTCACCCCCAGTCAGCTTAATTACTCAGTCATAGAAAAAGAAACGTTGGCCTTAATTAATTCCGTCCAGCACGTTGAGGTATACTTAACAAGTAATGGTCACCCTATATTAGTACGGACCGACCATAATCCTCTAAAGTTCCTAGCTCAGTTTAGGCAAAAGAACCTCAGGCTCACCAGATGGAGTCTACATCTGCAACAATATCCCCTCCAAATAGAACACATCAAAGGGGTGGACAACGTAGTAGCCGATGCATTGTCTCGCGTCTAGATCCACGTACTAATTTGGTTTGTGTTTCTCTTTATAGAACCCCAAACCAAATTCTTTTTGGTGGGGAGGTGTTACGGACCCGAGCCCGACGTCCGAGCACGGAGCAGTGACGACCGCGCCATCTGTGGGTCAGCTCCCGAAACCCCCTCCAAATGGACGACGACACCTGGTGAAGACGAAGTGTACTGGCCACAAGGGCCAGTTTCCAGTCCTGGTCAGCTCACAACACAGCCGCTGCTGACCTCTGGTGAGGTGGTGCTCAGACAACAGCGCCATCTATGGAGTGGATAGGTGGGCGTTTGTGTCTGAGCCTGTAAGTGAGGTGCTTTAGTGAGTCCCGGTTATTGATGACGTGTCTGCTTACAGAGTCGACCTGGGACTGCTGTGATGAAGTTGAGGCAGTCTAGCCAAGGCAGCCGTCCCCATACCTTGTGCGTTGCTGCAGCAGCTGTGAGTCGTCTCCCGGATGAACACTGTGGTGTTACCCTGCCTGTGAAGCGGCAGTGAAGGATTGTCGTACCCGGGACCGATTGCTGGAGACGATTAACCACTGGGGTATTGTAGACAGGAGAGTGATCTGTGGTATCACACGAGGCTCCTGACTAGGGCGTTACCCTAGTATCGCTCGTGGAGTGGCCTGAACAGCGTTGCTGATCCGGAACCTGCCAGCTGTTCTACTGGACTTGTGGTTGACGGCCTCCACGGCGGTACCCCCAGTGGAACTGTGTTTTGGCTGGCCTGTGTCAGGGGTAGACTCAGCTTGATCGAAGGATTTGTCAAGAGACCACGAGAGCACCGAGGAACTTGGCACCGAGAGGATCCAGAGCCTTCAGAAGAAGACGTCAGTGTAAATAAGTGTTAATACCCCTCCCCCTGTGTAACTTTTATATATTATTTATTGGTGAAGGTATTAATTATAATCTTAAGTTTTTGCCTTTCTTTCCCTTCCCCTTTTATTTTACTTGTGTCACGGATCTCATCCCTTGAAAGCCACTACTGGCTTGGGGCCGGATACCCTTCCTCTAATAACATCAGAGTATGAACCCAGTTGCGACCTGAGAGGGCCGTAACACACCTGATGTACTAGCAGTGCAGACAGGATAAGAGGAGGAAGGATGGCATAGAATCCTTACAGCATGTGCAGACATCTCTGACACTAATACCCCTTTCACACTGGATGAACACAATCGGGCTAAGAAAAACTCCAAAGAAACATCCCCTGGAGACGACAAAATAACCTATAAAATGATTAAAAACCTCGGCCCAGAGAGAGACGCTGCATATACCTTAGTTTAATTAACTTAGCCTGGCCTTAATTAGCCTTTAATTAACTTAGCCTTAGCCTTAATTAACTTCTCAAACTAGACCTACAGCTTGGAATAGAGCAGACATGTGCCGATCCCAAAACCCAAAGATCCAGTTAATCCCAGGCCCATCTCTCTCTCTGAAGATCTAATATATCGAAGATCGAATATATATATATATATATATATATATATATATATATATATATATATATATATATATATATATATATATATATATATATATATATATATTTATATATATATGTCGTACCTAGTAGCCAGAACGCACTTCTCTGCCTACTGTGCAAGGCCCGATTTGCCTAATAAGCCAAGTTTTCATGAATAAATATTTATATATATATAAATTTTATATATATATATATATATATACATATATACATATATATATGTATATATACATATATATATGTATATATGTATATATATATATATATATATATATATATATATATATATATATATATATATATATATATAGATATATATATATATATATATATATATATATTGTGACGGTGTTCCCCCCTCCCCCCTTATATTTCTCCCACACCTGCTGTAAGAGTCATGTCCACTTTACCCGAGCGTTCTCTACGTCGCAGGCTTCAGTTTGATATATGTGGGAGAGTGTAGTGTTCTCGAGGTGGCGAGAAATTTGTAAAAGAAGAGTATTTTGGCCTGTGGTATAGGCCCTTTAGGGAGCCAATATGGCGTTGGCCCCTCCGTTTTGCCGCCAAAACTGTGTGACGTCAGTGACGCCAGATTGGTCACCGACAGGGACGTGGTACAGAGAGCCAATGAAAACCTCTCTTGGCAAGTATGACGTCACGAAGGAAGGGGGGTCCGGTCAACGCGCCGCGGTGGCACCACCAGTCTGAGACAGCACGTCAAGGAGGTCGGATGTGCGCTGGGGGGTCCTGTCAGTTGGACAATTTACCCAGTCTCCGGAGGACTTACGCATCACCAGCGGTCTGACAGCACCTGTGGGGTCTTCCTTCGTTCATGTGTTGGACCAGAGAGGGAATTGGCAGAATATTGAGCAACAAGTGCTCCCAGGACAGGTGTTGTGCAGGTGAAGTCTAGGCAGCAATGTATGCGACGGCTGATAGCTTCACAGTGATAACGTAGTTGCTGGGCAAATCCTCCGTGAGGGAATCAGTCTGACACGACACGTCAAGGTGGACAGATGTGTGAAGGTTGATCCTGTCAGTTTGATAGTTGAACTCAGATCCCGTGGATCTTACGCGTCACCCGTAGTCTGCAAGTACGCCGAGAGGTCTTCCTTCATTCCATGTGTGGACCGAAGAGGGAATTTATGAAATATTGAGCATCAAGTGCTCCAGGGTCGGGTGCTGTGCAGGTGAAGTCTAGGTAGTAACGTCTGGGACGTCTGATAGCTTCATAGTGACGACGTAGCGGCTTGGCCAATCCACTGGGAAGCAGTGAAAGAAGATACTAATTGGGAATCCGTACGACTGCAGCCGAGAAGTAGGTTGGCAGCTGTAGTTGGGAGGAGAAGTTGACGGCTGGGAGACCGACTCCAACCCTACAAGACGTGGAGGAGGAGCACGGACCCGCGGAGGACAGAACACGGAGACAGCGCGTTTATTTTGGGACGTTGGTTGGGTTCCTAGAGGACACGACAGGGTGTGTGTGGGGGGCGTTCCCTACACGAGGTGAGAGCCTGGACCAGGAGCTACAACTCGACTCTCACCGGAGGATAGGTGGAAGTAGGTGATTCTAGTTTCCCTCCCAATTCCCCTTTAGTCAGCTATATTATTTAGCCAGAGTATTTTGTATGTCGTGAGCAAGGCTCACCAATGTCACAGTAGGACACAGTTGTGAGAAGTGGGGCTGTAGAAAGCCCTCACAGGATATATTTGTGGTGTGGATGCACCCGTATTATTATTGAAGAGTTTGCTGTGTTAGTTGATAATTTCTTTCATGTGACATTTATGGTATAACTTATGCCAGAGAATATATATATATATAAAGTGAACCAGTTATTGGAGTTAGGCTATGTGCCCAGTATTGATATTATTACTATTAGGGGCCATGGTACCCGAAAATCCGAAGAAAAATGGAATATTTACGAAAAATTACGAGAAATACTACAACGTTCTGGCAACACTGTGGTGCAAACCGTTTTATGTTATCTTGATAAATAACGTAATTAGAGTCAAATTTCCTGCTGCAACTTTGCCAAATCCGGCCTCGCGGCCTGGGTGCGCCGCGGAGTAATGTGTTTTACGTTGTAGAGGTCTAATATTTCGTAATAGCGTTGTAAATAACATATTATGCATAAAACGAATAAACTCACTCATTGGCAACAGTCTCGTGTGAGGCAAAGGGTGGGCTGTGGCTAAGCAGTCAGTCACTCTTTGTGTCCCTGAGGAGGTGGATCTATCGTTGACGCGCGCTCACAATATCTCCCAGAACGCTCGCTATTTCTGTGCTATTTGGACTGCAATATGACTTACCAAACGAACAAGAAGAAGGCATTGAAAGCTAGATGCATGCGAGCTGTCCGTAGAAGGTACGAGCTGGCTGTAATGCGTAAATCACGCAATTTGTCGAGTGAGGAGCGTGGTGGCCTCTCCGCCGCCAGTGTGAGGGGCCTGTTGCAGCCCGCAACCACCTACCCTCTGCCACCGCACGTCTTGGACCTGCTACTCCAGATGTTGGACCTGCTACACCAGATGTTGGACCTGCTACTCGTGATGTTGGACCTGCTACTCGTGATGTTGGACCTGCTACTCGTGATGTTGGACCTGCTACTCGTGATGTTGGACCTGCTACTCGTGATGTTGGACCTGCTACTCGTGATGTTGGACCTGCTACTCGTGATGTTGGACCTGCTACTCGTGATGTTGGACCTGCTACTCGTGATGTTGGACCTGCTACTCCTGATGTTGGACCTGCTACTCCTGATGTTGGACCTGCTTCGCAATGGCAATGACAGCTGTCAACTACAACGTCGGATATGTGACCGGATCTCTGACCAGCCTCATTGGTCTACCACAAAGTGACGTACGAGACTGGTACTTTGAAAGGAAGAACAAGGAGATGCAGATACCAACGAAACGCATCACCAAGCCACGACAGGCCCCTGAGGGAGCTGACCCAGGTTATGGGGCAGGGGCCTACTAGTGCCAATGCAGTGCCACCTGCAGGACTCATATTTCTGACCAATTATATTAGGTTAGTATGTTTTAGTGTTATATTGTGATATTACTTCATAAATATTTGTACATATACAACTGGTGACAAATATTATTTATTTTTTTTTTTTTAATAATAATAATTTTTTTTTTTTATTAATCAGACGATCTTCATGGAACTTGCACACCATACTGAACCCATGCCTTTCTACAAGGGTGCAAATTTTGAATGATATTGGTCAACATCAACCTCACCCACAGGTGGCTCAACTTTGAACTTTGTTTCTGCAGGTAAGTGTTTTACAACTATATCTGACTTCACAGCCTTTATTTATTATTCGATTTACATGGAACTTGCACATTATATGTAGAGTTTATGCCTCTAAAAATACATGTTGTGATTGTTATCTAAGTAGATTTATTGATTTTATAAATAATGATAAGCTTCAGTTTGTTGCATACTTTTTGGGAAAATTTAATAAATCTGTATTATTGCACTAAATACATTTGGGATAAAAATCCATACTTGCAAATCTTTATTATATAGTAAGGTCATAGCTGAGTGTCATAGAAATGATTTCGTTTTACAATTGTGGGCTGTGAAAGCAATTGAACATTGTTGGAAAATTGTCTAAAATATTCTTTTCCTTTTTTTTCTCCTTCTCTATTTAGGCTGAGATGATGAAACTTGGCCCAGTTGCAGCACCTTTCACATGTATGAGGATAATAAATTTTGAATACCCTACGACAATTTTCTTATATCCTGGTCATATAGCCCCTTATTGATATCTATGATTTATCTATATATATATATGTACTTGTGTGTTGAATAATTTCTCATGTGTGCAGTGATCAATTGAATATTCCCCTACGAAAGGAATTACTGAGAACTCCAGTATTATATCTTGTTGCATTCGTTATCATTACATGAAATACAGTGTGTTACGCCATGATAGTGAATTATTATGTTCATTAATATAGAGATGTTTGATTGAGCTCAAGATCAGTGCAGTGATTCGATTGCGTTCTATTGCCATTATAGCAGTAATTGTGTTGTGTGATAATACAGTGATAGTTGAGAATTTAAAGAAACAGGCGCATAACGCCAACAAACAAATAGTGCAGTAAGAGATCACGCAGTGAGGGGGGAGTCGCCCAGCTGATTTTGACGTTTGACGTGAAGGGAAGCATTGCCAACTTGGTGCGTCCCTGATTATATGTGGAGAACGAGCGACTTTTGCATGAACTAGCTGTTTGCTTGTTGATATAAGAATATGATGTCTTGAGTTTTAAGTAAAATACAAAATACCTTGGGGTTTGTATCATCCCCTCCATATTTCTTGTGGCTGTATAATACTTGAGAGGAGATAGAGTGATAGGAATAAATACCTGCCTGATATCAGACCTATTGTGTGTTCTTGCCGCTGTTATCACAATTTCACCAAACCACTGACGTGTTACTGGACATAGGAAACACCAGTTGGCAACCTTGTGGTTAATAGTAGAGCCCTTTGTCGGGGCGGGCACACAGTTGTAAGAGCAAACTGTGTCTCCACTCATCTCTAACTACTAAGGCCGGTTGGGGATCGACTGGGGTACTCTCCTGGCGTACAGTGGCGCCGCGAGGATGGAGTGAAGACCCGCAGGGCTACGGTGAGTAACAGTTATCGCTAATAGTGCGACCGTTGAGAGGACATCTTGTATACTGTTGCTCACCCCTCGTACGATAAACCCCGACAATATATATATATATATATATATATATATATATATATATATATATATATATATATATATATATATATATATATATATATATATCGTACCTAGTAGCCAGAACGCACTTCTCAGCCTACTATGCAAGGCCCGATTTGCCTAATAAGCCAAGTTTTCATGAATTAATTGTTTTTCGAAAACCTAACCTACCTAACCTAACCTAACCTAACTTTTTCGGCTACCTAACCTAACCTAACCTATAAAGATAGGTTAGGTTAGGTTAGGTAGGGTTGGTTAGGTTCGGTCATATATCTACGTTAATTTTAACTCCAATAAAAAAAAATTGACCTCATACATAATGAAATGGGTAGCTTTATCATGTCATAAGAAAAAAATAGAGGAAATACATTAATTCAGGAAAACTTGGCTTATTAGGCAAATCGGGCCTTGCATAGTAGGCCGAGAAGTGAATTCTGGCTACTAGGTACGACATATATATATATATATATATATATATATATATATATATATCAACGAGGTCAATGACATCATCAAGAGAAGCCTCGTCTCAGCTGGGTGCCCAGCGGAGAGAGAACCTCGCATCCTAGGGGTCCAAAACCCGGATTTCCCAGCACTTCGCCCTGATGGCATCACCATATACTCATGGAAGGAGGGTAGACAGTTGGTGTGGGACTACACATGTGTATCCACCCTGGCTGACACCTATGTACACTTCGGAGCTGATCAAGCAGGTGGGGCGGCCAACCACAGGGAAACAGCAAAATCACTCAAGTACAGGCGACTGGAAGGTCAATACCTCTTTGTTCCCATAGCGTCTGAGACGCATGGCCCCTGGGGCAAGAGTGCCTTGGGATTTCTCAAGGAATTGGGGTCCTAGCTCATTGACGTCACCAGAGACCCAAGGGCTTCCAGTTTTTTATTTCAGCGTCTCAGTGTGGCGATCCAGAGGGGAAATGCTTGCTGCGTCCTCGGTTCCTGTCCAGAAGCGGAGGAGCTTCAAGAGATCCATAACCTTTAGGCATTTGTCTTGTATGTTTTGTAACCTTTAAATACACAATAAAGGAAAAAAAAAAAAGGGAAGGGGGTGGTAGGAGAAAAGCACACAGAAACTCTATTGGAGGGAATACACATTCCCTCCAATGCGTTATGTGTGGTTTCCTCCGAGGCTATAGGTCCCCCTTCTTCCAGCCAGAGGTGGTACTCCCTTCCCTATTTTATATATATATATATCTTGAGATGATCTCGGAGCTTTTTTTAGTGTCCCCGCGGCCTGGTCCTCGACCATGTCTCCACCCCCAGGAAGCAGCCTGTGTCAGCTGACAAACTCCCAGGTACCTATTTACTGCTAGGTAACAGGGGCATTCAGGGTGAAAGAAAATTTGCCCATTTGTTTCTGCCTCGTGCGGGAATCGAACCCGCGCCACAGAATTACGAGTCCTGCGTGCTATCCACCAGGCTACGAGGCCCCGTAGCATTTATGCATATATAATGCATATATATTTATGCATATATTCATTGCATATATATATATATATATATATATATATATATATATATATATATATATATATATATATATATATATATATATATATATATATATATATATATAAACTTTAATTAATATACAAAACAAATTATAAAACAAAGACAATCCCTTGGCTATGTATATATATATATATATATATATATATATATATATATATATATATATATATATATATATATATGTATGTCGTACCTAGTAGCCAGAACGCACTTCTCAGCCTACTATACAAGGCCTGATTTGCCTAATAAGCCAAGTTTTCATGAATTAATTGTTTTTCGACTTCCTAACCTAACCTAACCTAACTTTTTCTGCTACCTAACCTAACCTATAGAGATAGGTTAGGTTAGGTTAGGTACGTTAATTTTAACTCCAATAGAAAAAAAATTGCCTCATACATAATGAAGTGGGTAGCTTTATCATTTCATAAGAAAAAAAATTGAGAAATTATATTAATTCAGGAAAACTTGGCTTATTAGGCAAATTGGTCCTTGCATAGTAGGCCGAGAAGTGCGTTCTGGCTACTAGGTACGATATATATATATATATATATATATATATATATATATATATATATATATATATATATATATATATATATATATATATATATATATATATATATACATATATGCATATATATATATATATATATATATATATATATATATATATATATATACATATATGCATATATATATATATATATATATATATATATATATATATATATATATATATATATATATATATATATATATATATGCATATATATATATATATATGTCGTACCTAGTAGCCAGAACGCACTTTTCAGCCTACTATGCAAGGCCCGATTTGCCTAATAAGCCAAGTTTTCATGAATTAATTGTTTTTCGGCTACCTAACCTAACCTAACCTAACTTTTTCTGCTACCTAACCTAACCTAACCTATAAAGATAGGTTAGGTTAGGTTAGGTAGGGTTGGTTAGGTTCGGTCATATATCTACGTTAATTTTAACTCCAATAAAAAAAAATTGACCTCATACATAATGAAATGGGTAGCTTTATCATTTCATAAGAAAAAAATTAGAGAAAATATATTAATTCAGGAAAACTTGGCTTATTAGGCAAATCGGGCCTTGCATTATAGGCTGAGAAGTGCGTTCTGGCTACTAGGTACGACATATATATATATATATATATATATATATATATATATATATATATATATATATATGCATATATATATATATATATATATATGCATATATATATATATATATATATATATATATATATATATATATGCATATATATATATATATATATATATATATATATATATATATATATATATATATATATATATATATATATGCATATATATATATATATATATATATATATATATATATATATATATATATATATATATATATGCATATATATATATATATATATATATATATATATATATATATATATGCATATATATATATATATATATATATATATATATATGCATATATATATATGTCGTACCTAGTAGCCAGAACGCACTTCTCAGCCTACTACGCAAGGCCCGATTTGCCTAATAAGCCAAGTTTTCCTAAATTAATATATTTTCTCTAATTTTTTACTTATGAAATGATAAAGCTACCCATTTCATTATGTATGAGGTCATTTTTTTTTTATTGGAGTTAAAATTAACGAAGATATATGACCGAACCTAACCAACCCTACCTAACCTAACCTAACCTATCTTTATAGGTTAGGTTGGGTTAGGTACCCGAAAAAGTTAGGTTAGGTTAGGTTAGGTAGGTTAGGTTGTCTAAAAAACATTAATTCATAAAAACTTGGCTTATTAGGCAAATCGGGCCTTGCATAATAGGCTGACAAGTGAGTTCTGGCTACTAGGTACGACATATATATATATATATATATATATATATATATATATATATATATATATATATATATATATATATATATATATATATATATGTCGTACCTAGTAGCCAGAACGCACTTCTCAGCCTACTATGCAAGGCCCGATTTGCCTAATAAGCCAAGTTTTCCTGAATTAATATATTTTCTCTAATTTTTTTCTTATGAAATGATAAAGCTACCCATTTCATTATGTATGAGGTCAATTTTTTTTTATTGGAGTTAAAATTAACGTAGATATATGACCGAACCTAACCAACCCTACCTAACCTAACCTAACCTATCTCTATAAGTTAGGTTTGGGTAGGTAGCCGAAAAAGCTAGGTTAGGTTAGGTTAGGTAGGTTAGGTAGTCGAAAAACAATTAATTCATGAAAACTTGACTTATTAGGCAAATCGGGCCTTGCATAGTAGGCTGAGAAGTGCGTTCTGGCTACTAGGTACGACATATATATATATATATATATATATATATATATATATGTCGTACCTACTAGCCAGAACGCACTTCTCAGTCTACTATGCAAGGCCCGATTTGCCTAATAAGCCAAGTTTTCATGAATTAATTGTTTTTCGACTACCTAACCTACCTAACCTAACCTAACCTAACTTTTTCGGCTACCTAACTTATTCTAACCTATAAAAATAGGTTAGGTTAGGTTAGGTAGGGTTGGTTAGATTCGGTCATATATCTACGTTAATTTTAACTCCAATAAAAAAAAATTGACCTCATACATAATGAAATGGGTAGCTTTATCATTTCATAAGAAAAAAAATAGAGAAAATATATTAATTCAGGAAAACTTGGCTTATTAGGCAAATCGGGCCTTGCATAGTAGGCTGAGAAGTGCGTTCTGGCTACTAGGTACGACATATATATATATATATATATATATATATATATATATATATATATATATATATATATATATATATATATATATATATGCATATATATATATATATATATATATATATATATATATATATATATATATATATATATATATAGGGGAGAGGTGGTACTCCCTTCCCTATTTTATATATATATATATCTTGAGATGATTTCGGGGCTTTTTTTAGTGTCCCCGCGGCCTGGTCCTCGACCATGCCTCCACCCCCAGGAAGCAGCCTGTGTCAGCTGACAAACTCCCAGGTACCTATTTACTGCTAGGTAACAGGGGCATTCAGGGTGAAAGAAACTTTGCCCATTTGTTTCTGCCTCGTGCGGGAATCGAACCCGCGCCACAGAATTACGAGTCCTGCGTGCTATCCACCAGGCTACGAGGCCCCGTAGCATTTATGCATATATAATGCATATATATTTATGCATATATTCATTGCATATATATATATATATATATATATATATATATATATATATATATATATATATATATATATATATATATATAAACTTTAATTAATATAGAAAACAAATTATAAAACAAAGACAATCCCTTGGCTATGTATATATATATATATATATATATATATATATATATATATATATATATATAATCGGGCAAGGCCCAATTAGGCAAATCGGGCCTTGCATAGTAGGCTGAGAAGTGCGTTCTGGCTACTAGGTACGACATATATATATATATATATATATATATATATATATATATATATATATATGTCGTACCTAGTAGCCAGAACTCACTTCTCAGCCTACTATGCAAGGCCCGATTTGCCTAATAAGCCAAGTTTTCATGAATTAATGTTTTTTCGTCTACCTAACCTACCTAACCTAACCTAACCTAGCTTTTTTTGGCTACCTAACCTAACCTTACCTATATATATAGGTTAGGTTAGGTTAGGTAGGGTTGGTTAGGTTCGGTCATATATCTACGTTAATTTTAACTCCAATAAAAAGAATTGACCTCATACATAGTGAAAAGGGTAGCTTTATCATTTCATAAGAAAAAAATTATAGTAAATACATTAATTCAGGAAATCTTGGCTTATTAGGCAAATCGGGCCTTGAATAGTAGGCTGAGAAGTGAGTTCTGGCTACTAGGTACGACATATATATATATATATATATATATATATATATATATATATATATATATATGCATATATATATATATATATATATATATATATATATATATATATATATATATATATATATATATATGTCGTACCTAGTAGCCAGAACGCACTTCTCAGCCTACTATGCAAGGCCCGATTTGCCTAATAAGCCAAGTTTTCCTGAATTATTATATTTTCTCGAATTTTTTTCTTATGAAATGATAAAGCTACCCATTTCATTATGTATGAGGTCAATTTTGTTTTATTGTAGTTAAAATTAGCGTAGGTATATGACCGAACCTAACCAACCCTACCTAACCTAACCTATCCTATCTTTATAGGTTAGGTTTGGTTAGGTAACCGAAAAAGGTAGGTTAGGTTAGGTTAGGTAGGTTAGGTCGTCGAAAAAACATTAATTCATGAAAACTTGGCTTATTAGGCAAATTAGGCCTTGCATAGTAGGCCGAGAAGTGCGTTCTGGCTACTAAGTACGACATATATATATATATATATATATATATATATATATATATATATATATATATATATATGTACCTAGTAGCCAGAACGCACTTCTCAGCCTACTATGCAAGGCCCGATTTGCCTAATAAGCCAAGTTTTCCTGAATTAATATATTTTCTCCAATTTTTTTCTTATGAAATGATAAAGCTACCTATTTCATTATGTATGAGGTCAATTTTTTTTATTGGAGTTAAAATTAACGTAGATATATGACCGAACCTAACCAACCCTTCCTAACCTAACCTAACCTATCTTTAAAGGTTAGGTTAGGTTAGGTAGCCGAAAAAGTTAGGTTAGGTTAGGTTAGGTAGGTTAGGTAGTCGAAAAACAATTAATTCATGAAAACTTGGCTTATTAGGCAAATTGGGCCTTGCATAGTAGGCTGAGAAGTGCGTTCTGGCTACTAGGTACGACATATATATATATATATATATATATATATGTCGTACCTAGTAGCCAGAACTCACTTTTTGGCCTACTATTCAAGGCCCGATTTGCCTAATAAGCCAAGTTTTCCTGAATTAATATATTTTTTCTAATTTTTTTCTTATGAAATGATAAAGCTACCCATTTCATTATGTATGAGGTCAATTTTTTTTTATTGGAGTTAAAATTAACGTAGATATATGACCGAACCTAACCAACCCTACCTAACCTAACCTAACCTATCTTTATAGGTTAGGTTTGGTTAGGTAGCCGAAAAAGTTAGGTTAGGTTAGGTTAGGTAGGTTAGGTAGTCGAAAAACAATTAATTCATGAAAACTTGGCTTATTAGGCAAATCGGGCCTTGCATAGTAGGCTGAGAAGTGCGTTCTGGCTACTAGGTACGACATATATATATATATATATATATATATATATATATATATATATATATATATATGCATATATATATATATATATATATATATATATATATATATATATATATATGCATATATATATATATATATATATATATATATATATATATATATATATATATATGCATATATATATATATATATATATATATATATATATATATATATATATATATATATATATATATATGCATATATATATATATATATATATATATATATATATATATATATTGGTGTATACAGGCAGCATATTTTCATTTATACATGTTTCATTGAATATGACTGCATATTCTGAATTTATTAAATAGTAGTTTAGGACTTCTATTCCTTTGACCAGTGCTCCAGCATCTTTTTTTAAATGGAAGACGAGTTCTCCAAAGATCATCTTCGTTCGAGGTGAAGAAAAAGAAATAAAAAAATGTAGAATGTATTACACTTATTATAAAATGTACACAACGTTTCGAACCTACATGGTTTATTCTCAAGTGATAAGAAAACACATGGCGTGTTAGATTTATACTAGTAAGGGGTCAGGTGAAGACAAGTAGATCTATATAAATGGGACAAGAATAAAGGAAAAGGTAAGGCGTTAAAGAAAAAATGGCGAAAATAGGAGACGAAGTACATACAAAGATTAATCAGGTGTAGTGGGCGTAGCATGTTGAGCAGTGTTTTCTATGTTGGCATCTTTATGTTCTTCACTTATTATAAAAAAATTATATTAAGTGTAATACTTTCTACAGTTTTTTATTTCTTTTTCTTTACCTCGAACGAAGATGACCTTTGGAAAACTCCTCTTCCAATTAAACCCAAGATGCTAAAATACTAGTCAGAGTGATAGAAGCCCTAAACAAGAAAAGAATCAGTACAGAAGCTGCCACGTATGGGCCAATAGCCCCTCTGCAATTTCCTTGATTCTTAAGTTCCTATGATACAAGTTGTCTACAAATTTCTAATTCCAATCAAGAATAGCCCAGTTGAGAACCCATTTTTTCCCCGACATGATTGTATGACTGTTCCTGCTGTGAGCCGAAGGATGCCTTTTAAATTTTCTCCAGGACTTGTTTGTGGCCTTAGCTACCACCCGGCAACAATAACCAAACCATTGTAGATGAAAACGCTTTGTCACATTCTGTAGGTGATGAATATAGTATCCTTATAGAGGAGGTACAGTATGCGACTGCTAAAGACGTTTGCTTTTCTGTTCACGTCTCCTTAAAGTAAGGCATTCCATTTATATGTTCCTAGTTCTGAGTGGGAGGATGGCTTGAATCAAACCCATTTTGTTTTATTAGATTCTTCACCTTGATCTGTTGGGACAGCCACTGCAGTGAAGACAGCCTAGTTTTGTAGCGAAACAATATATCCCAATATCTCTCTCTCTCTCTCTCTCTCTCTCTCTCTCTCTCTCTCTCTCTCTCTCTCTCTCTCTCTCTCTCTCTCTCTTTCTCTCTCTCTCTCTCTTTCTCTCTCTCTCTCTCTCTCTCTCTCTCTCTCTCTCTCTCTCTCTCTCTTTCTCTCTCTCTCTCTCTCTCTCTCTCTCTCTCTCTCTCTCTCTCTCTCTCTCTCTCTCTCTCTCTCTCTCTCTCTCTCTCTCTCTCTCTCTCTCTCTCTCTCTTTCTTTCTCTTCACTAGGATGTGTTTGGCATAGGGAGGGAGGGGATATGACATAAATTTGATTGTAAGAAGAGGAATGACACGAGGCACAAATAAATCACTGGGAAATATTTACGTCTGGAGGTAAAATGTGGCTGACGAGGATGAGGCTGCGTCTCCCAAGGTAATACATGCAGATACTTGCCACACACATGTATACTCTATATAGATGGGGGACCACATAGGTTTACATATATGGGGCTACACCCGGAGTTAACAGTCACACAGGCTCTCATTCATGGGTCATACTCAGAGTTGCTCATAAATTCTTTACACAGAGAATAACTGATGACATTGACTGTCACTCACTTTAGCATAAAAATAAGATAATAACAAAAGGCGTCAAATATGGGTAAATAAGTAATGCTTTGGGTATCATGTAGGAGGAAGAGAAGTTACCTTCGTGTGAAACATGGAAGAGTTTGGCCACAGTTTGACTCAAACATGTTGAAGATAAGTCACACCTGGATTCAATCACACTACACATAAGCCACACTTGGATTGAAATGAAAAATAAAAACATGTTTTAAAGAATACACTGGCTGTATACTCACACCAGTAACTAGAAAGTGCACACGAAGAGTAAAAGTCGACCACCAGGCTGTTATTGTCGCACGGATTATTAGAAGTCTTACTGATCCTAGTGCCGCTCAGGGCCACTTCTGTGAGGTTATACGCGACTACGATCGTACAGCTGCTGTCTGTGGTGATCCCCACAACCACACGGGTAAGGTTATTTATTCCGCATTCTGTAATAATAAAAGAGGAGATATAAAAAAAATTATTTATAATAAACTACCTTAGGTGTTTAGGTTCTTTGGATTTCGGATTTGATGTCCAAAAGGCTTGGAAAGGATGTGAAGGAAGAGGGACGTGGAGGTGAAATTCTGGAAAAGGATTTGAGTGTGGAGAGAGAGGGGTTGAAAGTCCGGTGGCCTGTCCACCATAATCTGGCATGAGGTGTGGGTCGCTTGTTAGTTAAGAGTTAGCTTGGGTGTGTGTTGTGTAGGGTTGTCAGTGCTGGATGGGGTGGCTAGTATGGGTGTCTTACATGGTTGGGCGTATTATTTCATTGAACCACCTGACTTAGTGGGGCCACGTGAGCAACACAAATGCAAACAAGTTTGAATGGTCTTCAACCATATGTGCGACTGAAAACACCACACCCCTTAAGTGACTCGAACCCAGACAGCCAGGTTCCCTTAATACCTTTTTTTTCAGTTTTATTAAACAATAGAGATTTTATACAAAATTTAAAAATAACTGAGTTACTTTATAATTTATTTTATTTTTTATATTTAGCCTTTAGTTTTCTTTTATTAGTTTTATAAAATTGTAATATCAATATAGCTATAGGTTAAGTACTAATTGTAATTAAGAAACAATAAATGCTATTTACATGCTTGTCCTCCATCACTACCAAGGTCGTCTGTAGTCGTGGTTTTCTTTACAGCTTTTCGGGTAAACTCTAATATTCAAATTTTTTTGGCGCGATGTAGGTGATAACGTGTATTTAGGTACTATGCCGATAGTCAGGAATGTACTTATTACATTTAGTATTAAAACGTACTGTCTATTCGGAGGATGGGCTGACCAGTCTCTTTATAATTTTGGGGGGTTAACTTTGTCATCCTGCGCTGGACACGTTCAAGTGAATTTATATCCATTCTATAGTACGGGGACTAAAACTGAACTGCATAATCTAAATGGGGCCTAACCAGAGCAAGATATAGTTGAAGAACAACACCAGGTGTCTCGTTACTAACGCTTGAATTAATAAATTCCAGTGTCCTATTTGATTTATTACGAACATTTATGCATTGATTTTTTGGTTTTAAATTCTTACTAATCATAACTCCCAGATCCCTTTCGCAATCCGACTTTTCCATCTCACCACTATCTAGCTCATATCTTGTAATTCTATCATCATTACCTAGCCCTAAAACCTTACATTTATCAGCATTAAACTACATCTCCCAATCTTCTGACCATTTCAAAACCCTATTTAGATCGTCTTGAAGTGATAACGAGTCTTTTTCCGTGTTTATTTTCCTCCCGATTTTTGTATTATCGGCAAATCTGCAAATGTTGCTACTCAAACCTGAATCTAAATCATTTATATATATTATGAATAACAGAGGTCCCAAGACAGAGCCTTGAAGCACACCACTTACAACATTCCCTGGAAACACAAACCGTAACTGTTTCTATTTTCCGCTTGTTACAACTTGTAATAAAGTTGTTACATCTTAGCTTAACGTGTTTATGACGTATTAGAACGTTTTACAACTTGCTATATTGGTTGTTATAACTGGTTAGGAGGTGTTAAAACTGGTTCAAACGTTGTACCAACGATGTAGTTTCGGTGTGTTTGGCGGGATTTTCCCACTCTGACTTAGAGACTATATTGACTATAGAGACTATATTGACTATATTGACTATAGAGACTAACCTCTCTGACGGCAAAGAGGTTTCGAGGTAGAACGCGAACTTCGTATACCGGATGGAGGGACCTTCTGTAAGCCCGACATCATAGCTTGCAAAGGTAATGAGGCCTTTATATTAGACACCCAGGTCTAAGCTGATAACTTCCCACTCTCCCGTCCACATCAGAGCAAATGCGACCAGTACGGAATCCCCAGAGATCCTTCAAAAGGTCAGGGATGCTTTTCGCCCCATGCCAGTACTGGGATGGGGCGAAAAGCATTGCCAATTGCAATGGCTTTGTGGAACGGAATTTAATTGAGTCTGCGCTAATTAGTCAATGTCCAAATCTTCTCAATGTTAGTACTGGTATGTACAAACTTGACCCTGTTTTAAGTTACAATATTACACAACAGTTTAAGAAAAAACTCTCAAAGGGAGGCTTACAATGTCTCATTACAATTTTATATTCATTTATTGTGTGTTCATGAGGCTTTTCTTCAACCTTTCATCCTTATTCTCTGACCGCTTAATCCTCTTTGACCTTTCCTGTTTCTGGTAATCCTTTCCCTAGAGATGGGTTGGTCAGGTTCCAGGTGTTGGCCTGCATCCTCTCTCTCTTTCTCTAGTCAGTCTGGTGTTGACAAAGGCTCTAACAGGCCGAAACGTTCACCTCTCTTTCCCATTTCTTTGTGGTTTTTCCGCATATATATATATATATATATATATATATATATATATATATATATATATATATATATATATATATATATATATATATATATATATATATATATATATATATATATATATATTGTGACGATAATCTCTTTCAAGAGAGATTGAGCCTGCTCTTCCCTACTTTAAGTTACGCCAAAGACACAATTATAAGATGCTACATTCAAGATACGTCACCAGTAGCACAAAACGTTTTGACCAGGAGGCAAAACGTATCCAAGATCCCCCCACTCCACACACCCTCCTCACGCTGGCTCATCATCAAACCAGCTAACTTCCCTTCACCAGCTTGCCTGCCTCTGATTGGCGACTCGCCAGCCACGCACCTGCACACAGCACCTCAGCGCCCTCTACACGAATCGACGTCTGAGCCTGACCAGCTATCCATTTCAGAATATTCCTTGTGCTCTTAAGGTTGACACCTCTCTCTGGCATACTCGCTTATTAGCTCGTATACGAAGGGAGGTTTCAGCCATAGCCGATATTCTCAGCACCATTTTAACATTGTATTTTGTATTTCACATTGTCTTTGAATTTTCTTTATTATTTAACTGTAATTTAACGTCCCGAGATTTGTCTTTATTTTCATTTATGTTTAAAGTAAATATATTAAAGTTTCATTGTTCATATTTTGTGTTTTACGTGTTCCTCCTTCTAACTTATCACAGGCAAGCAGTCTATATTGTTTAAAGTGTGACCAGGCTTTGACACCTGCCATTGGAGGACTGCCGAACATCAACACTCCAACACTTTCCCGTCACATATATATATATTATATATATGTATATCT
This sequence comes from Procambarus clarkii, assembly GCF_040958095.1. Lineage (NCBI taxonomy): Eukaryota > Metazoa > Arthropoda > Malacostraca > Decapoda > Cambaridae > Procambarus > Procambarus clarkii. The sequence goes on from NC_091178.1 coordinate 19,994,424, forward strand.
TTGCAGGTAATCCAGCCTATAGCTGTAACTCTCTGTAAACTTCAGTACAGGTATTCCTTGGCATAGAAATGACAATCAATCATCCACCTTTCACTGCGTCTTGCATGCTAACGACAATCAAGCACTCTACCAACTTCCTACAAGTAGTCAATAAGAACTTCCTTCCCACATCTGCAAGTTCACTACCCTGACATCATCAGGTTCTTCCAGGCTCATCTACCAGGATCCTCTGTAGCTCTTCCAGGCTGCTGCACCACGAAGTTCTCCTTGGACTCCAGTGATACTCCACTACCGTTTCCAGACACATGTGAGACTTCACTGCTCCTCTTCTCTCATTATGAGGTCCAATTCCTCACTATGGGGCTTGCTATTCCACAGAGTACAACATCTACCCCTACAGGCTTGAAGTTCCAATCATCAACTTCTACTCTGGCCTCAGAGTACTCCCACCAACTTCTTCCTGAGGACAAACCTGCAACCCATCGATATGCCAATAAAAATGTTCCTCTATAAACACACAAACGAAATAAACTACACAATTAATGTTTCCACCCAACATCTGTCTCCAGACTATCGTGGGTGTGGACTCTCCCACGTTTGGGCTGGTCCATCCTCCGCCCGGCCAGGCGGCCCTCGAGACAGCTGGCTGCCAACACTCAGTTGCCCTCAGGAGCTCGGCGTGGAAAGACAGCCGCTCGTTCCTCAGCTGTCTCTCTCACCTCTTTCTTATTTAGGCTTTCTGCCTTAACAAAATGTGTCTAATATATCAACAGACACTTGCTACGATCGCTGGGCACACGATCAACTTTAGGCAATCACTATTAACTAGTTAAATTTGGGCTTACCACAATATTGTCTCTTGCCAGGGCACTCCTCGATGACGCCTGACCAGGGCGCTCCCAAGGCTGCCCAAGAAAATCTTACAGGATGGCTTCACAACTCTTCCTGCCGTCCAGGACTTTAGACCACACTTTCCCAGCTTGACTCAACAACTGAAACGTCAGCACACTTCCTTCCTCTTGAAGGTATATCAACTAGGGGTTCCTCTCTAACAGCTCACACGGAGCGCAGCTTCCCCTCACGATGTCTGGTGCTCAAGTGGGGCCAAAGCCCTGCAGACGCGAGCCTCACACTTCCAGCAAACTCTCCACATCTATTGACCAGTCGTTTACTTACATTCTTGATCACTGCCCATATTCTTAAACTGTCTGTCAACTTTACCCAATTGTTTTACGCATGTATCTTCATTATATTTCTTTGATCTCTTATTTAGGTCAGGTCTTGCAGAATAACTCTCAAGGTAGACTCGTTGTTCAGCTACCTGGGATCATAACACCTGCCAATCAGGCCTCTTGCTGCAATATGTACCAGGCATGGTGGGGATGCTTGTAGTTGACACATTTATGTATTATAGGTGCAAGCTTAGCCACTCTCTCCACAAACTCTCCATAAACAAGACAAAAGCATACTCTCATCACAAGCGGTGGGAAAATGAAGAACTACTATTTAATGGTGTAATACTTGAATGGGTTGATCACTACAGGTACCTTGGCGTCATTGTCGGCTCTAACAAGGGGAAGAAAGAGGAGCTCAACCAACTCATAGGAACATGCAAAATTCGACTTAGGGCACTGAAAGCAATGACCTGGAATGGACATGGAGCCTCTATTGCTGCCCTTAAAATGATGTACACAGCCTATGTGCGCTCCGCTAGAGGCTATGCTGCACCAGTTTTATGTACCTACTCCCAAAGCGACATGAAAAGGCTCGAAAACATACAAAATGAATCCATGACAATCATTCTTGGAGTTCCAAGAACTGCCAAATCCTCTAATCTACGAGAGGAGTTGTCCCTCCCCAGTGTTAAAAACAGAATTAAGGAACTGGATGCTAAGCTTGTATTAGGATAGCCAGAGACCCCTATTACAATGACATTGCCAAGAAAAACTGAGTTCTGTGTTACTTACAGGAGGAAACAGGAGAAGCAAAAAATGGCATCACAGATCAGTCTGCTACCTAGAAGAACATCACCTGCTCGAGCAAGAACGTGAGCTACTGCCTGTAGAGGTTACCTCCCTGCGAGGATGACTCATGCAGGATTATCATTAATGAAATGGCATGGAAAAAATCCAACATGATATAACAAGAAATGAGGCACAAGTATCTCGGGGAAATTTATAAAGAAGCCGGAGATGACCTACATCAATCTGTCAATGGCAGGGCTGGTGCAGCACACACTGTAATTAGGAATAATGCCTTTCGAGGCAGAAATGAAGAGAAAGTACGTATTGAGAACTCTGCCTCTTCAACGCAAGCAGAGCTAACTGCCATTGTTATGGCGTTAAGATTCCTTGAACGAAACACTAATGGCGCAGTGATCTGCACTGATTCAAAAGCAGCGCTTCAAAGCCTAAGTAAAAATCGGGCCGAAAGTCTTGCGATAGTCGCTGAAATTACGAGAGCTGCGAGGGTACTAATCAACCAGGGAAGAGTCGTCAAGTTTCTGTGGATTCCCTCCCATGTTGGAATATGTGGGAATGAACGAGCAAATGTGCTGGCTGCTGAAGGCGCTCAAGGAGACCATATTGAATACTTCATACCCAAGTCTCTTCTACAAATTAGAGGTATTGTCAGGCAACATCACTGTGACACGGTAACTAAGGAAAGGAGGATAGCAGCACAAATCAGCGAATCTGTACGATGGTACAAGATGGTTGCAGCTGGCAATCCCAATCATTATGGACGAAGAGGAGGAGGCTGCAGGAGAGAATCAATAAAAGCAAGAATCCGTCTTGGATACAAATATCCGTGGAGTTTCGGAATGGAAACAACAGCTGAGCAGCGGAGTTGCAGAATCTGTGATGAGAGTGACGGACACCGCCTTGACCACTACCTTAGAGAATGTGAACACCTGAGAGACATTAGATATATGTGTAGAATAATAAACCCCTCATTGTTTGAGTTTGGAAAACACTATTTATCAAATATTGATACTGTTCTTAAAAGATTTCCCCACTTGGAATCCCGCAAGATAACATAAGATTTTAAGGGTTGACAGATGTTAATCTTCTTGTTTGAGAAGGTGTTCACTTGAGACAGTTAAGCAAGTCCCAGCAGTGTCTGGGTACAAGTGACAGGATGAACAACCCAGCGGGTTTTCTTCCTATTGGAGAGTGTTGTACATGCTGCTATGGCGGTATGTCCACTCACAGGATGAGTGGCGCTGCCCAATAAACTCGCCCCTTGGGGCAAAATTTTAATTTATCATATTCTCCAGACACTGATAAAGTTTCTGAAGAATGGTACCAAAATCCAACTACTGTATTTCTATTATTAGGGCACAAAAGCTAAGATTTATATCACCAAATGTTAATAAAAAGAATACCAGTGCACGCAAAACTTAACGTGAAATGTAAATACCTCTAACATGTGTACAACAAATTAAGTATTAAGGGTCTTAAGCCTGTCAGCCTATTAAGTTTGTAGCATAATAACTACAGTACAAGTTGACAGAATAGATTATATTGACGAAGTTGAGTGTCTTAAGTAATTGATTTATTGGATAAATAATAGGAATATCAAATACCAAAAATATCATAATACCTCGAATTTTGACTAGGAACATCAAAAATATTTATTTCTAGGTTGTGCTCATGGGTTCTATTACATAAATCAAGGAAGAGTTTTAAAACAGGATTAGAATTGTGGGATAAATTAATAACAGGGCTAATAACTGCGTGCAAACACCATCCTGAATCGTACGTAGGGCTCTTCTTACCGAGTACTCAAGAACCTTTGTAGCACAGCTTCTTGGGAACAAATACATGGCGATTTGTGAATCTAGGTCCAGGACACCACTACCAGTCACCACGACAATCTGAATTGTCGTGGTGACTGAATAATGTTTACTGAATAATTAACTGAAAAACATACCGCTTTTGTTCGAACCACAACGCAATAAATACTTCACCCACGTACTACAAATACAAATAATCTGGAGTTCCACCTGAGCAGCCGTAGGGTGAAGACGTGTCGTCTGACCGCTCCGGCAGTTTGGGGAGGTTGCAGTTTTCGCCAGCAGGGGGTGTGGGGGTCTCTTACCCTCCCTGACGAGTGTTGTTGCCTGCCTGGCTGCGTGCTGACGTGGCCGTTTTGACATGGGGGCCTGGCAATTCCTCCTGTTTTGCGGGTAAATTCCGTGGGCCTGGAATTCTCGTGTAAGGCTGGTTATCCGGCCATTGAGTTAGTTATGTGCGACATGCTTCGTGTCCCGGTGGAAGCTGTGTATGGAGTTGAGCTTGTTATGGCCCACCGGGTGATTGTCAAGTTCGTGGGGGAGGAGGAGTATCGGGACTTCCTCCGATGGAACGAAGGGCGTTCGTTGCAGTTGCCGGATGGCGCCGGCTCCGTTACGATCTCGGACCGAAGTGGTGCCCTGACATATGTCAGTGTGCATGGTGCGCCCCTGGAGTTCCCTGGCGACCTTCTCTGGCGCTTCTTCGGGAGGTATGGTGCTGTCATCAGTATGCGGGTGAACAAGCTTTCCTCGGGGAAGTATGCTGGGAAGCAGATGAACGTCCGTACCTTAGGTATGCGCCTGCGGTCGGATATCCTATCTTCTGTCCGGCTGCTGGGCTACTACGTTCGGGTGTATTATGCCCGGCAGCCCCGTACATGTTTCCGGTGTGGCCAGTTAGAGCATCAGGCTGCCGGGTGCTCTGAGGCCCCTGCTGCACCCGTTAATTTATTCCGGGAAGAGGATTTCCCACCGCTCCCTCAGGGCGTGGATTCCGGGGATGAAGTGGAGCAGGTCCCAGTCGCTGCTGATGCGGCCCCCCCTGTGTCACCCGACATGCCCCCGGTGCTTGTTGTCCCTCAGCCGAGTGCGTCTGCGTCTTCCTCGACTCCTGCTGCTGCGCCTGGCCCTGCACCCTCGCCAGGTGTTACGGCTGTGCTGGGTGTTGGGGGGGGCTGCGGAGCATCCTGTTGTGTGCGGCCCGGTTCCCCATGTGGTTGAGGCTGCTGCAGTACTGCGACGGGCGTTGGTTCGCCCGGTTCGTGAGGCCCGTGGTTCTGGGTCCACCTCCGGCTATGAGGATGTGCGGCCAGTGCCCAAGCGCTCTAGGCGCTCTTCTACTGCTTGGGCTGATGTGGAGGACTACGACGCGGTGGAGCTTCGGGAAATGGTGTGGCGATTCCGGGTGCTTCGTGCTCTACGACGCTGGTGGTGGCTGATGTCCATGTGTCTGCTGTTAACGATGGTTGTGCGTCCGATTTACCTCCTGTTCTTTCTCCTGCAGAAGGTTCTACGCAGTGGGAGGTGGTTGCTCCTACAGACGTGGATGGTGTGGGTCCTGGTGCGAGCCGAGGCATCAAGCTGGTGCTGAAGAAGGATGCCAAGCGTGGGGGGTCCCAGCAGGTACAACGTTCGGTGGTTGACGAGGGGCCCTGTGAGGCAGCCGAGGAGGCTCCCAGTGCGCTGCCCATTGCCCGGCCTCATGGGCAGGAGCCTCTCCCTCTCATCTTGGCCTCCGGAGTGGCGAATGATGCTGACCATCCGTTGCGTTTTAACATTGATGACCGTGTGCGTCCTGTTCCGTGGTGCCCTTCTACCATCTGGATTCGTCGGGCTCAGTGTTTTATTGTAGGTGTGTCTGAGTTAATGCCTGATCCTCGTACGCTCAATAATGACCCTGTTTCGGAGGACCTTATGTTACTTTGGGAGGCGTATTGCATTCGATTCCCGGCGGAAGAGTGGCCGGACAAGTATGAGATCTTTTCGTAGTCTGTGTGCTTGCTGTGTGTTTGGTGTGCGCTTGGACCTGTGGTTTGTTTGAACTGTTTTGTACCTATTGTGCGCCCTTCAGGCTGATGTTATGTTTGTTCTCTTGATCGTTGTTTTGTTGTATTTTTCATTTGTTTTTGTTGTCGGCCCTTCAGGCCGGTGTTTAGTGTCTTTGTATGGGTGTGTATTGATTTGTTTTGTGCTGAAGTGTCTTGTTCTGTTTCTTGATGTACTTTGTTGTTTCATTCTCGGTCCTTCAGGCCAGTGCATGTATGTTGTTGTGTTTGTGGCTGTTTTGTTTTCAGGTGTGCGTGGTTTGCTTGTTTATTGTTATAGTTTATTTTGGCCTCGCCTTTTGTTTACGGGGCGGATGGCTTGGTGTGTGTTTTTTTATTAATGTATTGTTTTTATATTGCTTTACCTGTTGTACGTGTTTGTTCTTTATGTTTTGTTTGGACAGTATTGTGTTTCTCCTGTTATGTTTCCTGCTATGCCTCTTGATGTATGTTTTGTTTTTCTGGAGGTGTTGTTTTGTGATGTTACTCTGATGTATGCTGTATTTTTCATGTTTTTCTTGTGTATGTGTTTTGTTGTGCTATGCTGTCGGCCCTTCTGGCCGGTGGTCTATAGTTTTCCTTTATGTATTCTGTATTTTTATTGTATTTAATTTGCATGCTTTGCATGTAAAAAAAAAAAAAAAAAATAATAATCGCAAAGAGAACCTAAACATCTAACCTATGCATATATTTGCACAATATGCTAATATATTATAATATTAATTTATATTTGAGAAAATTCTTGTTTTGAATGAACAGCATTTAAAAATTTATGAATGCATCTGTGGGGTCGACCGCTGGATGTAATGGACTTGAGTCGAGGATGGGTTGTTCGCGTACATCTTCTGTTCGAACCACAGTTCATTAAACAGCCCGTCCTCTAAACAAAGACCCAAAGTTCATTGGGCCTTTGGAATACTTTTGTCGCAAAAAGATTGCAATTCTTTTGACAATGTCGTGGCCTAGTCATCTAGAGCATGCATTTGGGAATAGCCAGCGCATAGGTTCGAATCTTCATTATGGCTCCTGTGGATTTTCTCATTTATATATCACTTTACTGTGATTTCTCCAGCCCGTCCTTGCATGCAAAGATCCACGTTGGTTAATCCAGCCGACAATCCAACTGTTTACGAATAAAAAGCGGTTTACACACAACCCACAACTGACGACATCTGAACATTTCCGAAACAAGGGCTTCGCTCACGTCCTCTGTTCGAACCTCAATTCCAAAAATGCTTTACCCACGTACTTCAAATCACCCGGTCCTCCAAACAATGACCCAAAAGGGATTCTGTGCACCCGCCAAATCCCCTGTTTATGATAGAAAAACGGTTTACACACAACTCACAACTGATGACGTTCGAACAGTTCCGCAACAAGTGCTTCACTGACGAATTTCGTTCGAACCACAGCGCTGTAAATGCTTCACCCACATACTACAAATTCATATAACTGCCAACAGAACCTAAACACCTAACCTAACCGTAGCCTATATATGCACAATATGCTAATATATTATAATATTAATTTATATTTGAGAAAATTCCTGTTTTGAATGAACAGCATGATCAAATTTATGAATGCGTCTGTGGGGTTGACCGCTGGATGTAATGAACTTGAAACTATGACGGGTTGCTTCAAATACAAATTATCTACAACAGTACCTAAACATCTAACCTAGCCTAAGCTCACCTAACTTAACCTATGCTTAACTATACATATAATTTTTATGTATAATAATATTAATTTATGAATGAGAACAAACCAGTTTGTAATACACAGTATGTAAACCAGTTTGTAATACACAGTATGTTAAAATTGATGAATGCATCAGGGGAGGACGGCCGCTGCTTTGAACAGCCTACTGTGAGGACGGATTAGATTTCTGTGCGTAATGTCCTTTATGCTAAATGTGAGGCATGGGCAGTATATTGCTCCTCCAGTTCCAACCTTCATGCACGAAGAAACAGGGCACTACTCGCGACCTTCCTGCCTGCTTCTAGGCACCAGTGGTAGTACCGTATAGGGAGAATCGAACACAACTGCACACTGGGAGAATGGGAGACAACTGAAAGATTTGAGGAGAATTTCTGCTCCCTAACTGACCCAGTCATCCAGTATGCTGAAGTTGACGCCAGGGCGAGGCTGTACCCTGGGAACGTGATCGTCCACTGTACTCACAGAGAACTGGGAGAAATCCTGATGCTCTGATGACCAGAGCATCTGGGGAGCCGGTCGGCCGAGCGGACAGCACGCTGGACTTATGATCCTGTGGTCCTGGGTTCGATCCCAGGCGCCGGCGAGAAACAATGGGCAGAGTTTCTTTCACCCTATGCCCCTGTTACCTAGCAGTAAAATAGGTACCTGGGAGTTAGTCAGCTGTCACGGGCTGCTTCCTGGGGGTAGAGGCCTGGTCGAGGACCGGGCCGCGGGGACACTAAAAAACCCCGAAATCATCTCAAGATAACCTCAAGATAACCAGGCAAGAACTGTCAACCAAATGAATTCTTTCTGTGGGAGGGAATTATCAGGGGAAAACGTCAAATCTTTGCGACTATATAGCACCTGGAAGGGATCAGGATAAGGATTTGGGATAGGACGGGGGGAAGGAATGGTGCCCAACCAATAGGACGGTCGGGGATTGATCGCCGCCATGCATGAAAAGAGACCGTCGCTCTACCGTCCAGCCCAAGTGGTTGGGCATCTTTCTGTGGGTGCCACCAGCTATAAAACACCAATTCCCATTCTTCTTCTTCAATAAATACGAGAACCTTCCCAAATCCGCGGAAATGTGCTACACTCCCAGATTCCAAGCCTGAGCGGGATTCTCCTGTCCCCAGGTCTCACAGATCCATTATCCTGTCTCCATGAAACAGAAAATTAATGGTTCAATACCACCTGCTATAGTTGGTGGAGACTTCAGACCTCTTACTGGAAAGCTGCGAGTTTCGCTGAGGGATGAGTATCACAGACCATCTGCTCAAATTAGAACATCGTATCAGGCACATGTAACGGCAAGAAACGAAACATCCTTGCAGAATTCATAGCTTGTTTTTTGGCTTCTAGATAATCTTAAAGTTTTAGGATTATCTCCCGTCCAACCTTGACAGAGGTTCAGCAGAGCTCAATATGGCAATTTTCAGCCAGGTATTATTCAACAGGTTGTTAAACGTGTTGTAGTTGTTGAAGATGTTGTAGCTGTTGAGGGTCTTATGTTTGTTTAGGGTGTTGTGGTTGTTGAAGGTGCTGAGGTTGATGAAGGTGCTGAGGTTGATGAAGGTGCTGAGGTTGATGAAGGTGCTGAGGTTGATGAAGGTACTGAGGTTGATGAAGGTTCTGAGGTTGATGAAGGTGCTGAGGTTGTTGAAGGTGCTGAGGTTGATGAAGGTGCTGAGGTTGATGAAGGTGCTGAGGTTGATGAAGGTGCTGAGGTTGATGAAGGTGCTGAGGTTGATGAAGGTGCTGAGGTTGTTGAAGGTGCTGAGGTTGTTGAAGGTGCTGAGGTTGATGAAGGTACTGAGGTTGATGAAGGTGCTGAGGTTGATGAAGGTGCTGAGGTTGATGAAGGTGCTGAGGTTGATGAAGGTACTGAGGTTGATGAAGGTGCTGAGGTTGATGAAGGTGCTGAGGTTGATGAAGGTGCTGAGGTTGATGAAGGTGCTGAGGTTGATGAAGGTACTGAGGTTGATGAAGGTGCTGAGGTTGATGAAGGTGCTGAGGTTGATGAAGGTGCTGAGGTTGATGAAGGTGCTGAGGTTGATGAAGGTGCTGAGGTTGATGAAGGTGCTGAGGTTGTTGAAGGTGCTGAGGTTGTTGAAGGTGCTGAGGTTGATGAAGGTACTGAGGTTGATGAAGGTGCTGAGGTTGATGAAGGTGCTGAGGTTGTTGAAGGTGCTGAGGTTGTTGAAGGTGCTGAGGTTGATGAAGGTACTGAGGTTGATGAAGGTGCTGAGGTTGATGAAGGTGCTGAGGTTGATGAAGGTGCTGAGGTTGATGAAGGTACTGAGGTTGATGAAGGTGCTGAGGTTGATGAAGGTGCTGAGGTTGATGAAGGTGCTGAGGTTGATGAAGGTGCTGAGGTTGATGAAGGTACTGAGGTTGATGAAGGTGCTGAGGTTGATGAAGGTGCTGAGGTTGATGAAGGTGCTGAGGTTGATGAAGGTGCTGAGGTTGATGAAGGTGCTGAGGTTGATGAAGGTGCTGAGGTTGTTGAAGGTGCTGAGGTTGATGAAGATGCTGAGGTTGATGAAGGTGCTGAGGTTGATGAAGGTGCTGAGGTTGATGAAGGTGCTGAGGTTGATGAAGGTGCTGAGGTTAATGAAGGTGCTGAGGTTGTTGAAGGTGCTGAGGTTGTTGAAGGTGCTGAGGTTGATGAAGATGCTGAGGTTGATGAAGGTGCTGAGGTTGATGAAGGTGCTGAGGTTGATGAAGGTGCTGAGGTTGATGAAGGTGCTGAGGTTAATGAAGGTGCTGAGGTTGTTTAAGGCCTTGAAGTTATTGATGGTATTGTAGTTATTGGGAGTGTTATGATTGTTGATGTTGTAATTATTTAAATGTAGTGATTATCGAAGAATGAATTGTGGTTGTTGTAGGGATTGTTGCTGTTGTAGAGGTTGTAGCCGTTGAAGGTGCTGCGGTTGTTGAGGATGTTGTATTTGTTGAATTTGTTGAGGTTATTTAAAGTGATATTTTTGCTCAGTGCGTTTTGGGTGTTATAGGTGTTGAAAGGGTTATGCATGTTGGAGGTACTGTGTTGTTCAAGCTCTTGTGATGCCCAATGCTGGTGTAATTTTATAAGATACGGTCGTTGTTGAAGATGTAGTAATTGTTGATGTATTTCCGTTGTTGAAGGTGTTGTGTCTGTTGAAGATGTTGAGGTTGTTGAAGGTGTTGTGTCTGTTGAAGGTGTTGTGGTTGTTGAAGGTATTGTGTCTGTTGAAGATGTTGAGGTTGTTAAAGGTGTTGTGTCTGTTGAAGGTGTTGTGGTTGTTGAAGGTGTTGTGTCTGTTGAAGGTGTTGTGGTTGTTGAAGGTGTTGTGGCTGTTGAAGATGTTGAGGTTGTTGAAGGTGTTGAGGTTGTTGAAGGTGTTGAGGTTGTTGAAGGTGTTGAGGTTGTTGAAGGTGTTGAGGTTGTTGAAGGTGTTGAGGTTGTTGAGGGTGTTGAGGTTGTTGAAGGTGTTGAGGTTGTTGAGGGTGTTGTGGTTGTTGAAGATGTTGTGGTTATTAAAGGTGTTGTGGCTGTTGAAGAAGTTGAGGTTGTTGAAGGTGTTGTGTCTGTTGAAGGTGTTGTGGTTGTTGAAGGTGTTGTGTCTGTTGAAGATGCTGAGGTTGTTGAAGGTGTTGTGACTGTTGAAGGTGTTGTGCTTGTTGAAAGTGTTGTGTCTGTTGAAGGTGTTGTGGTTGTTGAAGGTGTTGTGGTTGTTGAAGGTGTTGTGTCTGTTGAAGGTGTTGTGTCTGTTGAAGGTGTTGTGTCTGTTGAAGGTGTTGTGGCTGTTGAAGGTGTTGGTGTCTGTTGAGGGTGTTAAGGTTGTTGAAGGTGTTGTGGCTGTTGAAGGTGTTGTGGTTGTTGAAGGTGTTGTGGGTGTTGAAGGTGTTGTGTCTGTTGAAGGTGTTGTGGCTGTTAAAGGTGTTGTGGCTGTTGAAGGTGTTGTGGCTGTTGAAGGTGTTGTGGTTGTTGAAGGTGTTGTGGCTGTTAAAGGTGTTGTGTCTGTTGAAGGTGTTGTGGCTGTTGAAAGTGTTGTGTCTGTTGAAGGTGTTGTGTCTGTTGAAGGTGTTGTGTCTGTTGAAGGTGTTGTGGCTGTTGAAGGTGTTGTGGTTGTTGAAGGTGTTGTGTCTGTTGAAGGTGTTGTGTCTGTTGAAGGTGTTGTGTCTGTTGAAGGTGTTGTGGTTGTTGAAGGTGTTGTGGTTGTTGAAGGTGTTGTGTCTGTTGAAGGTGTTGTGTCTGTTGAAGGTGTTGTGTCTGTTGAAGGTGTTGTGGCTGTTAAAGGTGTTGTGACTGTTAAAGGTGTTGTGTCTGTTGAAGGTGTTGTGGCTGTTGAAGGTGTTGTGTCTGTTGAAGGTGTTGTGTCTGTTGAAGGTGATGTGGCTGTTAAAGGTGTTGTGACTGTTAAAGGTGTTGTGTCTGTTGAAGGTGTTGTGTCTGTTGAAGGTGTTGTGTCTGTTGAAGGTGTTGTGTCTGTTGAAGGTGTTGTGGCTGTTGAAGGTGTTGTGTCTGTTTAAGGTGTTGTGGCTGTTGAAGGTGGTGTGGCTGTTGAAAGTGTTGTGTCTGTTGAAGGTGTTGTCTCTGTTGAAGGTGTTGTGGCTGTTAAAGGTGTTGTGACTGTTGAAGGTGTTGTGGCTGTTGAAGGTGTTGTGTCTGTTGAAGGTGTTGTGGCTGTTGAAGTTGTTGTGGTTGTTGAAGGTGTTGTGTCTGTTGAAGGTGTTGTGTCTGTTGAAGGTGTTGTGTCTGTTGAAGGTGTTGTGGTTGTTGAAGGTGTTGTGGTTGTTGAAGGTGTTGTGTCTGTTGAAGGTGTTGTGTCTGTTGAAGGTGTTGTGTCTGTTGAAGGTGTTGTGGCTGTTAAAGGTGTTGTGACTGTTAAAGGTGTTGTGTCTGTTGAAGGTGTTGTGGCTGTTGAAGGTGTTGTGTCTGTTGAAGGTGTTGTGTCTGTTGAAGGTGATGTGGCTGTTAAAGGTGTTGTGACTGTTAAAGGTGTTGTGTCTGTTGAAGGTGTTGTGTCTGTTGAAGGTGTTGTGTCTGTTGAAGGAGTTGTGGCTGTTGAAGGTGTTGTGTCTGTTTAAGGTGTTGTGGCTGTTGAAGGTGGTGTGGCTGTTGAAAGTGTTGTGTCTGTTGAAGGTGTTGTCTCTGTTGAAGGTGTTGTGGCTGTTAAAGGTGTTGTGACTGTTGAAGGTGTTGTGGCTGTTGAAGGTGTTGTGGCTGTTGAAGGTGTTGTGGCTGTTGAAGGTGTTGTGGCTGTTGAAGGTGTTGTGTCTGTTGAAGGTGTTGTGGCTGTTAAAGGTGTTGTGTCTGTTGAAGGTGTTGTGGCTGTTGAAAGTGTTGTGGCTGTTGAAAGTGTTGTGGCTGTTGAAGGTGTTGTGTCTGTTGAAGGTGTTGTGTCTGTTGAAGGTGTTGTGTCTGTTGAAGGTGTTGTGTCTGTTGAAGGTGTTGTGGCTGTTGAAGGTGTTGTGGCTGTTGAAGGTGTTGTGGCTGTTGAAGGTGTTGTGTCTGTTGAAGGTGTTGTGGTTGTTGAAGGTGTTGTGGTTGTTGAAGGTGTTGTGTCTGTTGAAGGTGTTGTGTCTGTTGAAAGTGTTGTGGCTGTTGAAAGTGTTGTGGCTGTTGAAGGTGTTGTGGTTGTTGAAGGTGTTGTGTCTGTTGAAGGTGTTGTGGTTGTTGAAGGTGTTGTGGCTGTTGAAGATGTTGAGGTTGTTGAAGGTGTTGAGGTTGTTGAGGGTGTTGAGGTTGTTGAAGGTGTTGAGGTTGTTGAGGGTGTTGAGGTTGTTGAAGGTGTTGAGGTTGTTGAGGGTGTTGTGGTTGTTGAAGATGTTGTGGTTATTAAAGGTGTTGTGGCTGTTGAAGAAGTTGAGGTTGTTGAAGGAGTTGTGTCTGTTGAAGGTGTTGTGGTTGTTGAAGGTGTTGTGTCTGTTGAAGATGTTGAGGTTGTTGAAGGTGTTGTGACTGTTGAAGGTGTTGTGCTTGTTGAAAGTGTTGTGTCTGTTGAAGGTGTTGTGGTTGTTGAAGGTGTTGTGGTTGTTGAAGGTGTTGAGGTTGTTGAGGGTGTTGAGGTTGTTGAAGGTGTTGAGGTTGTTGAGGGTGTTGAGGTTGTTGAAGGTGTTGAGGTTGTTGAGGGTGTTGTGGTTGTTGAAGATGTTGTGGTTATTAAAGGTGTTGTGGCTGTTGAAGAAGTTGAGGTTGTTGAAGGTGTTGTGTCTGTTGAAGGTGTTGTGGTTGTTGAAGGTGTTGTGTCTGTTGAAGATGTTGAGGTTGTTGAAGGTGTTGTGACTGTTGAAGGTGTTGTGCTTGTTGAAAGTGTTGTGTCTGTTGAAGGTGTTGTGGTTGTTGAAGGTGTTGTGGTTGTTGAAGGTGTTGTGTCTGTTGAAGGTGTTGTGTCTGTTGAAGGTGTTGTGTCTGTTGAAGGTGTTGTGTCTGTTGAAGGTGTTGTGGCTGTTGAAGGTGTTGTGTCTGTTGAAGGTGTTGAGGTTGTTGAAGGTGTTGTGGCTGTTGAAGGTGTTGTGGTTGTTGAAGGTGTTGTGGCTGTTGAAGGTGTTGTGTCTGTTGAAGGTGTTGTGGCTGTTAAAGGTGTTGTGGCTGTTGAAGGTGTTGTGGCTGTTGAAGGTGTTGTGGTTGTTGAAGGTGTTGTGGCTGTTAAAGGTTTTGTGTCTGTTGAAGGTGTTGTGGCTGTTGAAAGTGTTGTGGCTGTTGAAAGTGTTGTGGCTGTTGAAGGTGTTGTGTCTGTTGAAGGTGTTGTGGCTGTTGAAGGTGTTGTGGTTGTTGAAGGTGTTGTGTCTGTTGAAGGTGTTGTGTCTGTTGAAGGTGTTGTGGCTGTTGAAGGTGTTGTGGCTGTTGAAGGTGTTGTGGCTGTTGAAGGTGTTGTGTCTGTTGAAGGTGTTGTGGTTGTTGAAGGTGTTGTGGTTGTTGAAGGTGTTGTGTCTGTTGAAGGTGTTGTGTCTGTTGAATGTGTTGTGTCTGTTGAAGGTGTTGTGGCTGTTAAAGGTGTTGTGACTGTTAAAGGTGTTGTGTCTGTTGAAGGTGTTGTGGCTGTTGAAGGTGTTGTGTCTGTTGAAGGTGTTCTGTCTGTTGAAGGTGTTGTGGCTGTTAAAGGTGTTGTGACTGTTAAAGGTGTTGTGTCTGTTTAAGGTGTTGTGTCTGTTGAAGGTGTTGTGTCTGTTGAAGGTGTTGTGTCTGTTGAAGGTGTTGTGGCTGTTGAAGGTGTTGTGTCTGTTTAAGGTGTTGTGGCTGTTGAAGGTGTTGTGGCTGTTGAAAGTGTTGTGTCTGTTGAAGGTGTTGTGTCTGTTGAAGGTGTTGTGGCTGTTAAAGGTGTTGTGACTGTTGAAGGTGTTGTGGCTGTTGAAGGTGTTGTGGCTGTTGAAGGTGTTGTGGCTGTTGAAGGTGTTGTGGCTGTTGAAGGTGTTGTGGCTGTTGAAGGTGTTGTGGCTGTTGAAGGTGTTGTGGCTGTTGAAGGTGTTGTGTCTGTTGAAGGTGTTGTGGCTGTTAAAGGTGTTGTGTCTGTTGAAGGTGTTGAGGCTGTTGAAAGTGTTGTGGCTGTTGAAAGTGTTGTGGCTGTTGAAGGTGTTGTGTCTGTTGAAGGTGTTGTGTCTGTTGAAGGTGTTGTGTCTGTTGAAGGTGTTGTGTCTGTTGAAGGTGTTGTGGCTGTTGAAGGTGTTGTGGCTGTTGAAGGTGTTGTGGCTGTTGAAGGTGTTGTGTCTGTTGAAGGTGTTGTGGTTGTTGAAGGTGTTGTGGTTGTTGAAGGTGTTGTGTCTGTTGAAGGTGTTGTGTCTGTTGAAAGTGTTGTGGCTGTTGAAAGTGTTGTGGCTGTTGAAGGTGTTGTGGTTGTTGAAGGTGTTGTGTCTGTTGAAGGTGTTGTGGTTGTTGAAGGTGTTGTGGCTGTTGAAGATGTTGTGGTTGTTGAAGGTGTTGAGGTTGTTGAGGGTGTTGAGGTTGTTGAAGCTGTTGAGGTTGTTGAGGGTGTTGAGGTTGTTGAAGGTGTTGAGGTTGTTGAGGGTGTTGTGGTTGTTGAAGATGTTGTGGTTATTAAAGGTGTTGTGGCTGTTGAAGGTGTTGTGGTTGTTGAAGGTGTTGTGTCTGTTGAAGATGTTGAGGTTGTTGAAGGTGTTGTTACTGTTGAAGGTGTTGTGCTTGTTGAAAGTGTTGTGTCTGTTGAAGGTGTTGTGGTTGTTGAAGGTGTTGTGGTTGTTGAAGGTGTTGAGGTTGTTGAGGGTGTTGAGGTTGTTGAAGGTGTTGAGGTTGTTGAGGGTGTTGAGGTTGTTGAAGGTGTTGAGGTTGTTGAGGGTGTTGTGGTTGTTGAAGATGTTGTGGTTATTAAAGGTGTTGTGGCTGTTGAAGAAGTTGAGGTTGTTGAAGGTGTTGTGTCTGTTGAAGGTGTTGTGGTTGTTGAAGGTGTTGTGTCTGTTGAAGATGTTGAGGTTGTTGAAGGTGTTGTGACTGTTGAAGGTGTTGTGCTTGTTGAAAGTGTTGTGTCTGTTGAAGGTGTTGTGGTTGTTGAAGGTGTTGTGGTTGTTGAAGGTGTTGTGTCTGTTGAAGGTGTTGTGTCTGTTGAAGGTGTTGTGTCTGTTGAAGGTGTTGTGTCTGTTGAAGGTGTTGTGGCTGTTGAAGGTGTTGTGTCTGTTGAAGTTGTTGAGGTTGTTGAAGGTGTTGTGGCTGTTGAAGGTGTTGTGGTTGTTGAAGGTGTTGTGGCTGTTGAAGGTGTTGTGTCTGTTGAAGGTGTTGTGGCTGTTAAAGGTGTTGTGGCTGTTGAAGGTGTTGTGGCTGTTGAAGGTGTTGTGTCTGTTGAAGGTGTTGTGGCTGTTGAAGGTGTTGTGTCTGTTGAAGGTGTTGTGTCTGTTGAAGGTGTTGTGGCTGTTGAAGGTGTTGTGGCTGTTGAAGGTGTTGTGGCTGTTGAAGGTGTTGTGTCTGTTGAAGGTGTTGTGGTTGTTGAAGGTGTTGTGGTTGTTGAAGGTGTTGTGTCTGTTGAAGGTGTTGTGTCTGTTGAAAGTGTTGTGGCTGTTGAAAGTGTTGTGGCTGTTGAAGGTGTTGTGTCTGTTGAAGGTGTTGTGGTTGTTGAAGGTGTTGTGGCTGTTGAAGATGTTGAGGTTGTTGAAGGTGTTGAGGTTGTTGAGGGTGTTGAGGTTGTTGAAGGTGTTGAGGTTGTTGAGGGTGTTGAGGTTGTTGAAGGTGTTGAGGTTGTTGAGGGTGTTGTGGTTGTTGAAGATGTTGTGATTATTAAAGGTGTTGTGACTGTTGAAGAAGTTGAGGTTGTTGAAGGAGTTGTGTCTGTTGAAGGTGTTGTGGTTGTTGAAGGTGTTGTGTCTGTTGAAGATGTTGAGGTTGTTGAAGGTGTTGTGGCTGTTGAAGGTGTTGTGCTTGTTGAAAGTGTTGTGTCTGTTGAAGGTGTTGTGGTTGTTGAAGGTGTTGTGGTTGTTGAAGGTGTTGAGGTTGTTGAGGGTGTTGAGGTTGTTGAAGGTGTTGAGGTTGTTGAGGGTGTTGAGGTTGTTGAAGGTGTTGAGGTTGTTGAGGGTGTTGTGGTTGTTGAAGATGTTGTGGTTATTAAAGGTGTTGTGGCTGTTGAAGAAGTTGAGGTTGTTGAAGGTGTTGTGTCTGTTGAAGGTGTTGTGGTTGTTGAAGGTGTTGTGTCTGTTGAAGATGTTGAGGTTGTTGAAGGTGTTGTGACTGTTGAAGGTGTTGTGCTTGTTGAAAGTGTTGTGTCTGTTGAAGGTGTTGTGGTTGTTGAAGGTGTTGTGGTTGTTGAAGGTGTTGTGTCTGTTGAAGGTGTTGTGTCTGTTGAAGGTGTTGTGTCTGTTGAAGGTGTTGTGTCTGTTGAAGGTGTTGTGGCTATTGAAGGTGTTGTGTCTGTTGAAGGTGTTGAGGTTGTTGAAGGTGTTGTGGCTGTTGAAGGTGTTGTGGTTGTTGAAGGTGTTGTGGCTGTTGAAGGTGTTGTGTCTGTTGAAGGTGTTGTGGCTGTTAAAGGTGTTGTGGCTGTTGAAGGTGTTGTGGCTGTTGAAGGTGTTGTGGTTGTTGAAGGTGTTGTGGCTGTTAAAGGTTTTGTGTCTGTTGAAGGTGTTGTGGCTGTTGAAAGTGTTGTGGCTGTTGAAAGTGTTGTGGCTGTTGAAGGTGTTGTGTCTGTTGAAGGTGTTGTGGCTGTTGAAGGTGTTGTGTCTGTTGAAGGTGTTCTGTCTGTTGAAGGTGTTGTGGCTGTTAAAGGTGTTGTGACTGTTAAAGGTGTTGTGTCTGTTTAAGGTGTTGTGTCTGTTGAAGGTGTTGTGTCTGTTGAAGGTGTTGTGTCTGTTGAAGGTGTTGTGGCTGTTGAAGGTGTTGTGTCTGTTTAAGGTGTTATGGCTGTTGAAGGTGTTGTGGCTGTTGAAAGTGTTGTGTCTGTTGAAGGTGTTGTGTCTGTTGAAGGTGTTGTGGCTGTTAAAGGTGTTGTGACTGTTGAAGGTGTTGTGGCTGTTGAAGGTGTTGTGGCTGTTGAAGGTGTTGTGGCTGTTGAAGGTGTTGTGGCTGTTGAAGGTGTTGTGGCTGTTGAAGGTGTTGTGGCTGTTGAAGGTGTTGTGGCTGTTGAAGGTGTTCTGTCTGTTGAAGGTGTTGTGGCTGTTAAAGGTGTTGTGACTGTTAAAGGTGTTGTGTCTGTTTAAGGTGTTGTGTCTGTTGAAGGTGTTGTGTCTGTTGAAGGTGTTGTGTCTGTTGAAGGTGTTGTGGCTGTTGAAGGTGTTGTGTCTGTTTAAGGTGTTGTGGCTGTTGAAGGTGTTGTGGCTGTTGAAAGTGTTGTGGCTGTTGAAGGTGTTGTGGCTGTTGAAAGTGTTGTGTCTGTTGAAGGTGTTGTGTCTGTTGAAGGTGTTGTGGCTGTTAAAGGTGTTGTGACTGTTGAAGGTGTTGTGGCTGTTGAAGGTGTTGTGGCTGTTGAAGGTGTTGTGGCTGTTGAAGGTGTTGTGGCTGTTGAAGGTGTTGTGGCTGTTGAAGGTGTTGTGGCTGTTGAAGGTGTTGTGGCTGTTGAAGGTGTTGTGTCTGTTGAAGGTGTTGTGGCTGTTAAAGGTGTTGTGTCTGTTGAAGGTGTTGTGGCTGTTGAAAGTGTTGTGGCTGTTGAAAGTGTTGTGGCTGTTGAAGGTGTTGTGTCTGTTGAAGGTGTTGTGTCTGTTGAAGGTGTTGTGTCTGTTGAAGGTGTTGTGTCTGTTGAAGGTGTTGTGGCTGTTGAAGGTGTTGTGGCTGTTGAAGGTGTTGTGGCTGTTGAAGGTGTTGTGTCTGTTGAAGGTGTTGTGGTTGTTGAAGGTGTTGTGTCTGTTGAAGGTGTTGTGTCTGTTGAAAGTGTTGTGGCTGTTGAAAGTGTTGTGGCTGTTGAAGGTGTTGTGGTTGTTGAAGGTGTTGTGTCTGTTGAAGGTGTTGTGGTTGTTGAAGGTGTTGTGGCTGTTGAAGATGTTGTGGTTGTTGAAGGTGTTGAGGTTGTTGAGGGTGTTGAGGTTGTTGAAGGTGTTGAGGTTGTTGAGGGTGTTGAGGTTGTTGAAGGTGTTGAGGTTGTTGAGGGTGTTGTGGTTGTTGAAGATGTTGTGGTTATTAAAGGTGTTGTGGCTGTTGAAGGTGTTGTGGTTGTTGAAGGTGTTGTGTCTGTTGAAGATGTTGAGGTTGTTGAAGGTGTTGTTACTGTTGAAGGTGTTGTGCTTGTTGAAAGTGTTGTGTCTGTTGAAGGTGTTGTGGTTGTTGAAGGTGTTGTGGTTGTTGAAGGTGTTGAGGTTGTTGAGGGTGTTGAGGTTGTTGAAGGTGTTGAGGTTGTTGAGGGTGTTGAGGTTGTTGAAGGTGTTGAGGTTGTTGAGGGTGTTGTGGTTGTTGAAGATGTTGTGGTTATTAAAGGTGTTGTGGCTGTTGAAGAAGTTGAGGTTGTTGAAGGTGTTGTGTCTGTTGAAGGTGTTGTGGTTGTTGAAGGTGTTGTGTCTGTTGAAGATGTTGAGGTTGTTGAAGGTGTTGTGACTGTTGAAGGTGTTGTGCTTGTTGAAAGTGTTGTGTCTGTTGAAGGTGTTGTGGTTGTTGAAGGTGTTGTGGTTGTTGAAGGTGTTGTGTCTGTTGAAGGTGTTGTGTCTGTTGAAGGTGTTGTGTCTGTTGAAGGTGTTGTGTCTGTTGAAGGTGTTGTGGCTGTTGAAGGTGTTGTGTCTGTTGAAGGTGTTGAGGTTGTTGAAGGTGTTGTGGCTGTTGAAGGTGTTGTGGTTGTTGAAGGTGTTGTGGCTGTTGAAGGTGTTGTGTCTGTTGAAGGTGTTGTGGCTGTTAAAGGTGTTGTGGCTGTTGAAGGTGTTGTGTCTGTTGAAGGTGTTGTGTCTGTTGAAGGTGTTGTGGTTGTTGAAGGTGTTGTGGCTGTTAAAGGTGTTGTGTCTGTTGAAGGTGTTGTGGCTGTTGAAAGTGTTGTGGCTGTTGAAAGTGTTGTGGCTGTTGAAGGTGTTGTGTCTGTTGAAGGTGTTGTGGCTGTTGAAGGTGTTGTGGCTGTTAAAGGTGTTGTGTCTGTTGAAGGTGTTGTGGCTGTTGAAAGTGTTGTGGCTGTTGAAAGTGTTGTGGCTGTTGAAGGTGTTGTGTCTGTTGAAGGTGTTGTGGCTGTTGAAGGTGTTGTGTCTGTTGAAGGTGTTGTGTCTGTTGAAGGTGTTGTGGCTGTTGAAGGTGTTGTGGCTGTTGAAGGTGTTGTGGCTGTTGAAGGTGTTGTGTCTGTTGAAGGTGTTGTGGTTGTTGAAGGTGTTGTGGTTGTTGAAGGTGTTGTGTCTGTTGAAGGTGTTGTGTCTGTTGAAAGTGTTGTGGCTGTTGAAAGTGTTGTGGCTGTTGAAGGTGTTGTGGTTGTTGAAGGTGTTGTGTCTGTTGAAGGTGTTGTGGTTGTTGAAGGTGTTGTGGCTGTTGAAGATGTTGAGGTTGTTGAAGGTGTTGAGGTTGTTGAGGGTGTTGAGGTTGTTGAAGGTGTTGAGGTTGTTGAGGGTGTTGAGGTTGTTGAAGGTGTTGAGGTTGTTGAGGGTGTTGTGGTTGTTGAAGATGTTGTGGTTATTAAAGGTGTTGTGACTGTTGAAGAAGTTGAGGTTGTTGAAGGAGTTGTGTCTGTTGAAGGTGTTGTGGTTGTTGAAGGTGTTGTGTCTGTTGAAGATGTTGAGGTTGTTGAAGGTGTTGTGACTGTTGAAGGTGTTGTGCTTGTTGAAAGTGTTGTGTCTGTTGAAGGTGTTGTGGTTGTTGAAGGTGTTGTGGTTGTTAAAGGTGTTGAGGTTGTTGAGGGTGTTGAGGTTGTTGAAGGTGTTGAGGTTGTTGAGGGTGTTGAGGTTGTTGAAGGTGTTGAGGTTGTTGAGGGTGTTGTGGTTGTTGAAGATGTTGTGGTTATTAAAGGTGTTGTGGCTGTTGAAGAAGTTGAGGTTGTTGAAGGTGTTGTGTCTGTTGAAGGTGTTGTGGTTGTTGAAGGTGTTGTGTCTGTTGAAGATGTTGAGGTTGTTGAAGGTGTTGTGACTGTTGAAGGTGTTGTGCTTGTTGAAAGTGTTGTGTCTGTTGAAGGTGTTGTGGTTGTTGAAGGTGTTGTGGTTGTTGAAGGTGTTGTGTCTGTTGAAGGTGTTGTGTCTGTTGAAGGTGTTGTGTCTGTTGAAGGTGTTGTGTCTGTTGAAGGTGTTGTGGCTATTGAAGGTGTTGTGTCTGTTGAAGGTGTTGAGGTTGTTGAAGGTGTTGTGGCTGTTGAAGGTGTTGTGGTTGTTGAAGGTGTTGTGGCTGTTGAAGGTGTTGTGTCTGTTGAAGGTGTTGTGGCTGTTAAAGGTGTTGTGGCTGTTGAAGGTGTTGTGGCTGTTGAAGGTGTTGTGGTTGTTGAAGGTGTTGTGGCTGTTAAAGGTTTTGTGTCTGTTGAAGGCGTTGTGGCTGTTGAAAGTGTTGTGGCTGTTGAAAGTGTTGTGGCTGTTGAAGGTGTTGTGTCTGTTGAAGGTGTTGTGGCTGTTGAAGGTTTTGTGGTTGTTGAAGGTGTTGTGTCTGTTGAAGGTGTTGTGTCTGTTGAAGGTGTTGTGTCTGTTGAAGGTGTTGTGGCTATTGAAGGTGTTGTGTCTGTTGAAGGTGTTGAGGTTGTTGAAGGTGTTGTGGCTGTTGAAGGTGTTGTGGTTGTTGAAGGTGTTGTGGCTGTTGAAGGTGTTGTGGCTGTTGAAGGTGTTGTGTCTGTTGAAGGTGTTGTGGTTGTTGAAGGTGTTGTGGTTGTTGAAGGTGTTGTGTCTGTTGAAGATGTTGAGGTTGTTGAAGGTGTTGTGACTGTTGAAGGTGTTGTGCTTGTTGAAAGTGTTGTGTCTGTTGAAGGTGTTGTGGTTGTTGAAGGTGTTGTGGTTGTTGAAGGTGTTGTGTCTGTTGAAGGTGTTGTGTCTGTTGAAGGTGTTGTGTCTGTTGAAGGTGTTGTGTCTGTTGAAGGTGTTGTGGCTGTTGAAGGTGTTGTGTCTGTTGAAGGTGTTGAGGTTGTTGAAGGTGTTGTGGCTGTTGAAGGTGTTGTGGTTGTTGAAGGTGTTGTGGCTGTTGAAGGTGTTGTGTCTGTTGAAGGTGTTGTGGCTGTTAAAGGTGTTGTGGCTGTTGAAGGTGTTGTGGCTGTTGAAGGTGTTGTGGTTGTTCAAGGTGTTGTGGCTGTTAAAGGTGTTGTGTCTGTTGAAGGTGTTGTGGCTGTTGAAAGTGTTGTGGCTGTTGAAAGTGTTGTGGCTGTTGAAGGTGTTGTGTCTGTTGAAGGTGTTGTGGCTGTTGAAGGTGTTGTGGTTGTTGAAGGTGTTGTGTCTGTTGAAGGTGTTGTGTCTGTTGAAGGTGTTGTGGCTGTTGAAGGTGTTGGGTCTGTTGAAGGGGTTGTGTCTGTTGAAGGTGTTGTGGCTGTTGAAGGTGTTGTGTCTGTTGAAGGTGTTGAGGTTGTTGAAGGTGTTGTGGCTGTTGAAGGTGTTGTGGTTGTTGAAGGTGTTGTGGCTGTTGAAGGTGTTGTGTCTGTTGAAGGTGTTGTGGCTGTTAAAGGTGTTGTGGCTGTTGAAGGTGTTGTGGCTGTTGAAGGTGTTGTGGTTGTTCAAGGTGTTGTGGCTGTTAAAGGTGTTGTGTCTGTTGAAGGTGTTGTGGCTGTTGAAAGTGTTGTGGCTGTTGAAAGTGTTGTGGCTGTTGAAGGTGTTGTGTCTGTTGAAGGTGTTGTGGCTGTTGAAGGTGTTGTGGTTGTTGAAGGTGTTGTGTCTGTTGAAGGTGTTGTGTCTGTTGAAGGTGTTGTGGCTGTTGAAGGTGTTGTGGCTGTTGAAGGTGTTGTGGCTGTTGAAGGTGTTGTGTCTGTTGAAGGTGTTGTGGTTGTTGAAGGTGTTGTGGTTGTTGAAGGTGTTGTGTCTGTTGAAGGTGTTGTGTCTGTTGAAGGTGTTGTATCTGTTGAAGGTGTTGTGGCTGTTAAAGGTGTTGTGACTGTTAAAGGTGTTGTGTCTGTTGAAGGTGTTGTGACTGTTGAAGGTGTTGTGTCTGTTGAAGGTGTTGTGTCTGTTGAAGGTGTTGTGGCTGTTAAATGTGTTGTGACTGTTAAAGGTGTTGTTTCTGTTTAAGGTGTTGTGTCTGTTGAAGGTGTTGTGTCTGTTGAAGGTGTTGTGTCTGTTGAAGGTGTTGTGGCTGTTGAAGGTGTTGTGTCTGTTTAAGGTGTTGTGGCTGTTGAAGGTGTTGTGGCTGTTGAAAGTGTTGTGTCTGTTGAAGGTGTTGTGTCTGTTGAAGGTGTTGTGGCTGTTAAAGGTGTTGTGACTGTTGAAGGTGTTGTGGCTGTTGAAGGTGTTGTGGCTGTTGAAGGTGTTGTGGCTGTTGAAGGTGTTGTGGCTGTTGAAGGTGTTGTGGCTGTTGAAGGTGTTGTGGCTGTTGAAGGTGTTGTGGCTGTTGAAGGTGTTGTGTCTGTTGAAGGTGTTGTGGCTGTTAAAGGTGTTGTGTCTGTTGAAGGTGTTGTGGCTGTTGAAAGTGTTGTGGCTGTTGAAAGTGTTGTGGCTGTTGAAGGTGTTGTGTCTGTTGAAGGTGTTGTGTCTGTTGAAGGTGTTGTGTCTGTTGAAGGTGTTGTGTCTGTTGAAGGTGTTGTGTCTGTTGAAGGTGTTGTGGCTGTTAAAGGTGTTGTGTCTGTTGAAAGTGTTGTGGCTGTTGAAAGTGTTGTGGCTGTTGAAAGTGTTGTGGCTGTTGAAGGTGTTGTGTCTGTTGAAGGTGTTGTGTCTGTTGAAGGTGTTGTGTCTGTTGAAGGTGTTGTGTCTGTTGAAGGTGTTGTGGCTGTTGAAGGTGTTGTGGCTGTTGAAGGTGTTGTGGCTGTTGAAGGTGTTGTGTCTGTTGAAGGTGTTGTGGTTGTTGAAGGTGTTGTGGTTGTTGAAGGTGTTGTGTCTGTTGAAGGTGTTGTGTCTGTTGAAAGTGTTGTGGCTGTTGAAAGTGTTGTTGCTGTTGAAGGTGTTGTGGCTGTTGAAGGTGTTGTGTCTGTTGAAGGTGTTGTGTCTGTTGAAGGTGTTGTGGCTGTTAAAGGTGTTGTGTCTGTTGAAGGTGTTGTGGCTGTTGAAAGTGTTGTGGCTGTTGAAAGTGTTGTGGCTGTTGAAGGTGTTGTGTCTGTTGAAGGTGTTGTGGCTGTTAAAGGTGTTGTGACTGTTGAAGGTGTTGTGGCTGTTGAAGGTGTTGTGGCTGTTGAAGGTGTTGTGGCTGTTGAAGGTGTTGTGTCTGTTGAAGGTGTTGTGGCTGTTGAAAGTGTTGTGGCTGTTGAAAGTGTTGTGGCTGTTGAAGGTGTTGTGTCTGTTGAAGGTGTTGTGTCTGTTGAAGGTGTTGTGTCTGTTGAAGGTGTTGTGGCTGTTAAAGGTGTTGTGTCTGTTGAAGGTGTTGTGGCTGTTGAAAGTGTTGTGGCTGTTGAAAGTGTTGTGGCTGTTGAAGGTGTTGTGTCTGTTGAAGGTGTTGTGGCTGTTGAAGGTGTTGTGGATGTTGAGGGCATAGTTGTTATTGTTGATGTTTTAGTTGCGAAGGTGTTGTAGTTGTTAAAGAGGTCGTGGGTGTTGAAGGTGTTGTCAATGTTGGAGGTGTTGTCGCTGTTGATGTTGTTATGGTTGTTTAAAGTCTTATTGTTTTTGAAGGTATTATTGTTTAATTGTTGTGGGTATTGAAGGTGTTGTCGTTGTTGGAGGTGTTATGGTTGTTAAAATTGTTGTGGTTGTTTAAGGTGTTATGTTGAAAGTATTGTTGTTGTTAAGGGTATTGAGGTTGTTGAAGTTGTGATTGCTTAAGGTGTTGTAGTTGTTAAAGGTGTCGTGGGTGTTGAAGATGTTGTTGCTGTTGCAGGTGTTGACTGATGAAAGTGATGTGATTGATGAACATATTGTGATCGATGATATAGTGATTGTTATTGATCTGGTTGTAGTAGTATACATTATTTTTAGCATTTTTTTCTAGTAGCAGACGATGAGCTCGTCGTAGATTTTGTTATTGGTTTGTTTGTGCTGTTTCGAGCATTGTGGTTGTTATGGCAGGGGCCATATTGCAGGGTTGTAGTAGTTGTATCAGAACCTTTACCTGCTACACCAGTAAGATCCGTGGCACCTGTAATAGAATGACATTACTTTATATAATGAGAACCAGTAATTTTGAGTCTTATTTCAGGTGCGGCACCTGGGGTATGTTGAGTGGGCGGTGCAGGATGTGTGGTCTCTGTTGTTGTTACAACTCCAGGAGTCGAGTAGAAGTTAAAGTTAGGTTGTGGGACACAGTGGACGGGATTGGATCTGTTGGCTAATTCACACACTCTGTCAGAACCCCTAAGAGACTGCAAGCTGAACCCTACACACGCCGATTCTGAAACAATAAAACATATGAGCAAGCTGAAGAAGCGGTCGACTTCTTCACCGCTACATTTTTATATCAGTTTTAATACTCTAACCTTAAGACGGGAGCATTATGTCTCACAGATCTAGCTACAGACAAATGCAAGCTCAATAATTACTTCCCTTCATATATCTGAAACCATATTATAAAACTATTTACGTAATTCAGCTACCTTCCGGACACTAGGCATACGACAACAGTCACACTACTACAATTACACATCAGCTCACTGTAATGAAGCGATGCCTTTGATTCTTCATCGCTTCATAAGACCAGGCATCGGACAATAACACAGACCAGGCGACACATAGTAACACAGACCGGGCAATACATAGAAACACAGACCAGGCGTCACATAGTAACACAGACCGGGCAACACATAGAAACACAGACCAGGCATCACATAGTGACACCGACCATGTTTCACATAGTAACACAGACCGGGCATCACATGATAACACAGATCAGGTATCACATAGTAACACAGAGTTGGCGTAACATATAAACACAGACCAGGCGACCAGGCGTCACACAGTATCACAGATAAGGCGTCACATAGTAACACAGACTAGGCATCACATAGTAACACAGACCAAACATCACATTGTAACACAGACCAGGCATCAAACAGTAACACATACCAGGCATCACATAGTAACACAGACCAGGCATTACACAGTAACATAGACCAGGCATTACACAGTAACACAGACCAGACATTACATAGTAACACAGACCAAGTGTCACATAGTAACACAGACCAGGCATCAGTCAGTAACATAGACCAGGCATCACTTAGTAATACTGGCAAGGAATCAGACAGAAACACAGAGCAGGCATCAGACAGTAACACACACCAGGCATCAGACAGTAACACACACCAGGCATCAGACAGTAACACACACCAGGCATCAGACAGTAACACACACCAGGCATCAGACAGTAACACACACCAGGCATCAGAAAGAAACACATAACAGGCATCAGACAGTAACACAGAGCAAACATCTGACAGTAACATAGACCAGGCATAAGACAGTAACACAGAGTAAGCATCAGACAGTAAGATAGACCAGGCTTCACATTGTAACACAGAAAATGCATCACATAGTAACACAGACCAGGCATAACAAAGTAACACAGTCGAGTTGACACATTGTAACACAGACCAGGTATAACATAGTAACACACAGACCAGGCATCAATCAGTAACACAGACCATGCAACAGACAGTAACACAGACCAGGCATCAGACAGAAACACAGAGCAGACATCAGACAGTAACAGACACCATGCATCAGACAGATGCATGGTGTCTGTTTTACGATATAATGCCTGGTCTGTGTTACTATGTAATGTCTGCTCTGTGTTACTGTATGATGTCTGGTCTGTGTTACTATGTAATGCCTGGTCTGTGTTACTGTATGATGTCTGGTCTGTGTTACTATGTAATGCCTGGTCTGTGTTGTTATGTGATGCCAGAACTGTGTTACTGTCTGATGCCTGGTGTGTGTTACTGTCTGATGCCTGGTCTGTGTTACTGTCTGATGCCTTGTCTGTGTTACTGTCTGATGCCTTGTCTGTGTTACTGTCTGATGCCTGGTTTCTGTTACTATGTGATGCCTGGTTTGTGTTACTGTGTGATGCCAGAACTGTGTTACTGTCTGATATCTGATCTGTGTTACTGTCTGATGCCTGGTATGTGTTATTATGTGATTCATCATACCAGGCATCACATAGTAACACAGACCAGGCATCACATTGTAACACAGACCAGGCATCCCATAGTAACACAGACCAGGCGTAACGGATAAAAACAGACCAGGCGTCACATAGTAACAAACACCAGGGGTTACATAGTAACACATGCCAGGCATCACATAGTCACTCAGACCAGGTATCGGAATGTAACACAGAGTACACATTACATAGTAACACAGACCAGGCATCACATAGTAACACAGACCAGGCATCACATAGTAACACAGACCAGGCATCATACAGTAACACAGACCAGGCATCACATAGTAACACAGACCAGGCATCACATAGTAACACAGACCAGGCATCACATAGTAACACAGACCAGGCATCACATAGTAACAGAAACCAGGCATCAGACAGTAACACAGACAAGGCATCAGACAGTAACACAGACCAGGCATCAGACAGTAACACAGACCAGGCATCAGACAGTAACACAGACCAGGCATCAGACAGTAATACACACCAGGCATCAGACAGTAACACACACCAGGCATTAGACAGTAACACACACCAGGCATCAGACAGTAACACACACCAGGCATCAGACAGTAACACACACCAGGCATCAGACAGTAACACACACCAGGCATCAGACAGTAACACACACCAAGCATCAGACAGTAACACACACCAGGCATCAGAAAGAAACACATAACAGGCATCAGACAGTAACACAGAGCAAACATCTGACAATAACATAGACCAGGCATAAGACAGTAACACAGAGTAAGCATCAGACAGTAAGATAGACCAGGCTTCACATTGTAACACAGAAAAGGCATCACATAGTAACAGAGACCAGGCATAACAAAGTAACACAGTCGAGTTGACACATTGTAACACAGACCAGGTATAACATAGTAACACACACACCAGGCATCAATCAGTAACACAGACCATGCAACAGACTGTAACACAGACCAGGCATCAGACAGAAACACAGAGCAGACATCAGACAGTAACAGACACCATGCATCAGACAGATGCATGGTGTCTGTTTTACGATATAATGCCTGGTCTGTGTTACTATGTAATGTCTGCTCTGTGTTACTGTATGATGTCTGGTCTGTGTTACTATGTAATGCCTGGTCTGTGTTACTGTATGATGTCTGGTCTGTGTTATTATGTAATGCCTGGTCTGTGTTGTTATGTGATGCCAGAACTGTGTTACTGTCTGATGCCTGGTGTGTGTTACTGTCTGATGCCTGGTCTGTGTTACTGTCTGATGCCTTGTCTGTGTTACTGTCTGATGCCTTGTCTGTGTTACTGTCTGATGCCTGGTTTCTGTTACTATGTGATGCCTGGTTTGTGTTACTGTGTGATGCCAGAACTGTGTTACTGTCTGATATCTGATCTGTGTTACTGTCTGATGCCTGGTATGTGTTATTATGTGATTCATCATACCAGGCATCACATAGAAACACAGACCAGGCATCACATAGTAACACAGACCAGGCATCACATTGTAACACAGACCAGGCATCCCATAGTAACACAGACCAGGCGTAACGGATAAAAACAGACCAGGCGTCACATAGTAACAAACACCAGGGGTTACATAGTAACACATGCCAGGCATCACATAGTCACTCAGACCAGGTATCGGAATGTAACACAGAGTACACATTACATAGTAACACAGACCAGGCATCACATAGTAACACAGACCAGGCATCACATAGTAACACAGACCAGGCATCATACAGTAACACAGACCAGGCATCACATAGTAACACAGACCAGGCATCACATAGTAACACAGACCAGGCATCACATAGTAACACAGACCAGGCATCACATAGTAACAGAAACCAGGCATCAGACAGTAACACAGACAAGGCATCAGACAGTAACACAGACCAGGCATCAGACAGTAACACAGACCAGGCATCA
Organism: Procambarus clarkii; assembly: GCF_040958095.1. Taxonomy (NCBI): domain Eukaryota; kingdom Metazoa; phylum Arthropoda; class Malacostraca; order Decapoda; family Cambaridae; genus Procambarus; species Procambarus clarkii. Next base: position 20,023,399 of record NC_091178.1, read on the forward strand.
GACAGTAACACAGACCAGGCATCAGACAGTAATACACACCAGGCATCAGACAGTAACACACACCAGGCATCAGACAGTAACACACACCAGGCATCAGACAGTAACACACACCAGGCATCAGACAGTAACACACACCAGGCATCAGACAGTAACACACACCAGGCATCAGACAGTAACACACACCAGGCATCAGACAGTAACACACACCAGGCATCAGACAGTAACACACACCAGGCATCAGACAGTAACACACACCAGGCATCAGACAGTAACACACACCAGGCATCAGACAGTAACACACACCAGGCATCAGAAAGAAACACATAACAGGCATCAGACAGTAACACAGAGCAAACATCTGACAGTAACATAGACCAGGCATAAGACAGTAACACAGAGTAAGCATCAGACAGTAAGATAGACCAGGCTTCACATTGTAACACAGAAAAGGCATCACATAGTAACACAGACCAGGCATAACAAAGTAACACAGTCGAGTTGACACATTGTAACACAGACCAGGTATAACATAGTAACACACACCAGGCATCAATCAGTAACACAGACCATGCAACAGACAGTAACACAGACCAGGCATCAGACAGAAACACAGAGCAGGCATCAGACAGTAACAGACACCATGCATCAGACAGATGCATGGTGTCTGTTTTACGATATAATGCCTGGTCTGTGTTACTATGTAATGTCTGCTCTGTGTTACTGTATGATGTCTGGTCTGTGTTACTATGTAATGCCTGGTCTGTGTTACTGTATGATGTCTGGTCTGTGTTACTATGTAATGCCTGGTCTGTGTTGTTATGTGATGCCAGAACTGTGTTACTGTCTGATGCCTGGTGTGTGTTACTGTCTGATGCCTGGTCTGTGTTACTGTCTGATGCCTTGTCTGTGTTACTGTCTGATGCCTTGTCTGTGTTACTGTCTGATGCCTGGTTTCTGTTACTATGTGATGCCTGGTCTGTGTTACTGTGTGATGCCAGAACTGTGTTACTGTCTGATATCTGATCTGTGTTACTGTCTGATGCCTGGTATGTGTTATTATGTGATTCATCATACCAGGCATCACATAGAAACACAGACCAGGCATCACATAGTAACACAGACCAGGCATCACATTGTAACACAGACCAGGCATCCCATAGTAACACAGACCAGGCGTAACGGATAAAAACAGACCAGGCGTCACATAGTAACAAACACCAGGGGTTACATAGTAACACATGCCAGGCATCACATAGTCACTCAGACCAGGTATCGGAATGTAACACAGAGTACACATTACATAGTAACACAGACCAGGCATCACATAGTAACACAGACCAGGCATCACATAGTAACACAGACCAGGCATCATACAGTAACACAGACCAGGCATCACATAGTAACACAGACCAGGCATCACATAGTAACAGAAACCAGGCATCAGACAGTAACACAGACAAGGCATCAGACAGTAACACAGACCAGGCATCAGACAGTAACACAGACCAGGCATCAGACAGTAACACAGACCAGGCATCAGACAGTAATACACACCAGGCATCAGACAGTAACACACACCAGGCATCAGACAGTAACACACACCAGGCATCAGACAGTAACACACACCAGGCATCAGACAGTAACACACACCAAGCATCAGACAGTAACACACACAAGGCATCAGACAGTAACACACACCAGGCATCAGACAGTAACACACACCAGGCATCAGACAGTAACACACACCAGGCATCAGACAGTAACACACACCAGGCATCAGACAGTAACACACACCAGGCATCAGACAGTAACACACACCAGGCATCAGACAGTAACACACACCAGGCATCAGACAGTAACACACACCAGGCATCAGACAGTAACACACACCAGGCATCAGACAGTAACACACACCAGGCATCAGACCGTAAGTCAGACCAGGCATCATATTTACACAGGAAGCATTGCTTCAGTGAGGCATAAAGGCTCGATATTAGACAGCAATAAAGAAATGTTATCAAAAGAACGTTGCCTTGTCTTGATTTCGACAACGTTATTTATTTTTAACATAGTTTAATTTAATTAGCCTCAATATAAAACAATCAGCAAGCACACACTTCAAAGAATCTGTACGTCAGTATTTATTTATAAAAAATAATGGGTTTGAGGAAGAAGTAATGTCTAAGTCACAGATAAATAAATTTGAAAAGCAAGAACGTTGGTTTAGTTAGAGTAGAGAAGACAAGAGTGAGGCAGACAGTGGCCCCATGAGGAGAGTGCCACCTTGGCTGCAGATGGCGGCACAGGTGATGGCGGAGGACACAGAGGCTGTCTTGATCACTGTCCCACAGCGTTGGTTCGTTGCAGTGCGATTGTAGTTATCTAACGAGGCTGAAGCGAGTACTAGCGAGGCCTCCGCCACCACCACCACCATAATCAGCAGCAACACACTCCCCGACATGTTCTTTGTTGCCACAAATCCTGTGTGAAGCAAACATTACATATTAACACAATATACTTGAAAAAATATATGTCGTTTATCACGGAACATTTATAAATACAAAAATTTCCTGCGTGTCCCTTTCTTAAGTTATTTGTCTACAATCTCTGTAATCTAAAACTATCATACCAAGGCTTCTTGTTTGAAATTCTCAAAATGTCGAATAACGTCTTATATTTCTTGCAAATGGCTGTTACTGTCAAGAGAATATAAGAAGAATGCAGTTGTCTGTCTACATTATGGCCCAGGTAAAGTAAGAGCCATTTCTACCATTTGTTTCACTTTAAAATTACTCAGTTTATTACTTCAGTGATGCTCTCTGGCGTTTTCTCCGATAACCTAAGACTGTTGTGAACCATTGTTTGTTCCAGATAACAGAGGTGGAGTTATGAGCCATTGTTTGTTCCAATCATAAGCGGCAGTGTATATATATATATATATATATATATATATATATATATATATATATATATATATATATATATATATATATAAAAAAGCCTATACTTGCATAAACCACAAGTGAAGATTAACAATCTTTGGACAACACCCACCAGTGGGACTCGAACCCAGAAAGCACAACTACCTTCCAGTAGCTGCCATAACTAGTATGCTTTAACCCACTACACCATCAGACCCTACAAAAGAAGTAGAGACTTCGAGATATATATACATCTCAAACATCTCCACTTCCCGAGGGCACCAGATGAGTGTGAGGTTAGTCTGCATTTTTCGTCAAGCCACTGTCAATGTGAGAGAACTCGTGTCCAGCTTATAAGCCTATACTTGCATAAACCACAAGTGAAGATTAACAATCTTTGGACAACACCCACCAGTGGGACTCGAACCCAGAAAGCACAACTACCTTCCAGTAGCTGCCATAACTAGTATGCTTTAACACACTACACCATCAGACCCTACAAAAGAAGTAGAGACTTCGAAATATATATACATCTCAAACATCTCCACTTCCCGAGGGCACCAGATGAGTGTGAGGTTAGTCTGCATTTTTCATCAAGCCACTGTCAATGTGAGAGAACTCGTGTCCAGCTTATAAGCCTATACTTGCATAAACCACAAGTGAAGATTAACAATCTTTGGACAACACCCACCAGTGGGACTCGAACCCAGAAAGCACAACTACCTTCCAGTAGCTGCCATAACTAGTATGCTTTAACCCACTACACCATCAGACCCTACAAAAGAAGTAGAGACTTCGAGATATATATACATCTCAAACATCTCCACTTCCCGAGGACACCAGATGAGTGTGAGGTTAGTCTGCATTTTTCGTCAAGCCACTGTCAATGTGAGAAAACTCGTGTCCAGCTTATAAGCCTATACTTGCATAAACCACAAGTGAAGATTAACAATCTTTGGACAACACCCACCAGTGGGACTCGAACCCAGAAAGCACAACTACCTTCCAGTAGCTGCCATAACTAGTATGCTTTAACCCACTACACCATCAGACCCTACAAAAGAAGTAGAGACTTCGAGATATATATACATCTCAAACATCTCCACTTCCTGAGGGCACCAGATGAGTGTGAGGTTAGTCTGCATTTTTCGTCAAGCCACTGTCAATGTGAGAGAACTCGTGTCCAGCTTATAAGCCTATACTTGCATAAACCACAAGTGAAGATTAACAATCTTTGGACAACACCCACCAGTGGGACTCGAACCCAGAAAGCACAACTACCTTCCAGTAGCTGCCATAACTAGTATGCTTTAACCCACTACACCATCAGACCCTACAAAAGAAGTAGAGACTTCGAAATATATATACATCTCAAACATCTCCACTTCCCGAGGGCACCAGATGAGTGTGAGGTTAGTCTGCATTTTTCATCAAGCCACTGTCAATGTGAGAGAACTCGTGTCCAGCTTATAAGCCTATACTTGCATAAACCACAAGTGAAGATTAACAATCTTTGGACAACACCCACCAGTGGGACTGGAACCCAGAAAGCACAACTACCTTCCAGTAGCTGCCATAACTAGTATGCTTTAACCCACTACACCATCAGACCCTACAAAAGAAGTAGAGACTTCGAGATATATATACATCTCAAACATCTCCACTTCCCGAGGGCACCAGATGAGTGTGAGGTTAGTCTGCATTTTTCGTCAAGTCACTGTCAATGTGAGAGAACTCGTGTCCAGCTTATAAGCCTATACTTGCATAAACCACAAGTGAAGATTAACAATCTTTGGACAACACCCACCAGTGGGACTCGAACCCAGAAAGCACAACTACCTTCCAGTAGCTGCCATAACTAGTATGCTTTAACCCACTACATCATCAGACCCTACAAAAGAAGTGGTTTATGCAAGTATAGGCTTATAAGCTGGACACGAGTTCTCTCACATTGACAGTGGCTTGACGAAAAATGCAGACTAACCTCACACTCATCTGGTGCCCTCGGGAAGTGGAGATGTTTGAGATGTATATATATCTCGAAGTCTCTACTTCTTTTGTAGGGTCTGATGGTGTAGTGGGTTAAAGCATACTAGTTATGGCAGCTACTGGAAGGTAGTTGTGCTTTCTGGGTTCGAGTCCCACTGGTGGGTGTTGTCCAAAGGTTATATATATATATATATATATGTATATATATATATATATATATATATATATATATATATATATATATATATATATATATATATATATATATATATATATATATATATATATATATATATATATATATATATATATATATATATGTCGTACCTAGTAGCCAGAACGCACTTCTCAGCCTACTATGCAAGGCCCGATTTGCCTAATAAGCCAAGTTTTCATGAACTAATGCTTTTTCGACTACCTAACCTACCTAACCTAACCTAACCTAACATTTTCGGCTACCTAACATAACCTAACCTATAGAGATAGGTTAGGTTAGGTTAGGTTGGGTTGGTTAGGTTCGGTCATATATCTACGTTAATTTTAACTTCAATAAAAAAAATTGACCTCATACATAATGAAATGGGTAGCTTTATCATTTCATAAGAAAAAAATTAGAGAAAATATATTAATTCAGGAAAACTTGGCTTATTAGGCAAATCAGGCCTTGCATAGTAGGCCGAGAAGTGCATTCTGGCTACTAGGTACGACATATATATATATATACGCATTGTTTGACCCAATCATTAGCAGCGGTGTTATGAGTTGTTGTTTGTTCCAATCATCAGTGGCGGTGCTAGGAGCCATTGTTTGTGCCAATCATAATCGGCGGTGGTATGACCCATTGTTTGTTCCAATCACCAGCGGTCATGATATGAGACTTTGTTTGCTCCAATCATCAGCGACGGTGTTATATGAGTCATTGTTTGTTCCAATCAGCGGCGGTGTTATGAGTCATTGTTCCAATCATCTGCGGCGGTATTATGAGTCATTGTTCCAGTCATCAGCGGTGGTGTTATGAGTCATTATTTGTTCCAATCATCAGCGACGGTGTTAGGCGCCATTATGTGTTCAAATAAGCGGTGGTGTTATGAGTCATTGTTCCAATCAGCGACGGTGTTATAAGCCATTGTTTGTTCCAACCATCAGCGGCGGTGTTAGGAGCCAATAATCTTACTCTTTTGGTCATATCTAACTACAAGAAAGACTGCTACCAAAATATACTAATATTAGAACACACGACCTAGCTAAGGGCCTTCGTGAGAAGAAGTCGTCAAGTGCCATACGTGTTAAATGATTGCTATATCAATCATTTAACACGTATGGCACTTGGAGATATTAATAGGAGCGGCCTCGTATGGGCCAATAGGCCTTCTGCAGTTACTTTCTTTCTTATAATTCCTTTCCTCCACTTATTTTTGGTGGTCAGGTGATCTACCCAGGCGGATATAAAGGTCTGATCAGCAATCTTATCTTCATTCTACTTTGCTCTGATAAAGGCGAATTAGCCGAAAACGCGTTAAGCATTTTCTATTTTTCACAAGTGGTTATTCTGCATATTATATATATATATATATATATATATATATATATATATATATATATATATATATATATATATATATATATATATATATATATATATATATATATATATATATATATATAAGTGAAGAGACAATTACTCCTCGAAACTCAGTCACAGCACGGGCCCTGCAAAGCAAGCATCAACCCAGAGCCCCTCAAGGCGACAACACCGTTCCGCCACCAGCGGAGACCATTTCAGACCCATTAACTGTTGGTGAATCTGAGGTCTACAAAGCAGCTCTTTCTTTCTCACCTGGGTCAGCAGGCGGGTTTACAGGATTAAAACCTCAACACATCAAGCAAATGTTAAACACTGCAGTTGGTGATGCTGCACAAGGGAACTCACAAGGTTCGTCAATGCGTGCCTGGCTGGTGATATACCTGAGGTCATCAGGTCCCTCTTTTTTTGGTGCCTCCCTCTGTGCTCTCAAAAAGAAGGACGATGGAATCAGGCCAATCTTTGTTGGCAACACTCTCCAACGCCTGGTTGCCAAGGCTGCTACGAGGATTCAGCAATTCAGCAAGCGGCTGAATTGCTGAAACCAATTCAGCTAAGATTTGGGATCATCTACAAAGCAGCTCTTTCTTTCCCACCTGGGTCAGCAAGCGGCATTACAGGATTAATATATAAATATATATATATATATATATATATATATATATATATATATATATATATATATATATATATATATATATATATATATATATATATATATATATATATATATATATATATATATATATATATATATATATATATATAATATGCAGAATAACCACATGTGGATCATGGATCCCCCAAGGCTGTGAAGCGGCTGCTCATGCAGCACGAGTATACATCACCAACATTTCTGACGAAAAGGCCCTGCTCAAACTGGACTTTAAGAATGCTTTCAACATGGTCAGAAGAGATGCAGTGCTTTGGGCCGTATATCGCCATTTCCGGCCCCTCTACCCGTTCATACTATCGTGCTACAGTGGTGAGTCAAAACTGTTCTTGCGCAAACACGAAATCAGATCATGTGAAGGTGTTCAGCAAGGTGATCCTCTTGCTCCTCTTCTTTTCGACTTAGTCTTAAAAGAAATCACAGAAAGCTTGTCCAGCGAGTTCAACATCTGGTTTTTGGATGATGGCACTATAGCTGGCAGCCTAGCTATAGCTGTCTTGGAAGACATCAGAAAAATAAGGGAGCAAGAAGTAAGCCTGGGTCTCTTCCTGAGCACTTCCAAGTGTGAAGTAGTCTCCTCCAACCCAGACATCGTAGCTAGAATAAGGTCTGCCTTGCCTGGAGCCCATGTCATTTGGGCAGAAAACAGCACCTTCCTTGAAGCCCCCTTCGGGTCTAACGCCATTGAGGAGATCCTTGATAAGAAAATCGCCGACCTTAGGATAATGGAAGACAGGATAGGTGACATCGACGCCCACGATGCTTACTTATATCTCGTCACTAAATGCCTATCCCTTCCGAGGCTAACCTACTTTCTGAGGTGCGCCCCATCCTACGACAGCCCAAAGCTTGAAGAGTATGACCTATTATTGAAGACCATGCTAGAAAAAGCTCTTAACCTCTCCCTCAACGAATACCATTGTAAACAAGCCACTCTTCCTGTCAGGCTTGGTGGCTTGGGTGTCTGCGCTGCCACCCAAATTGCTCTCCCAGCCTTTCTGTCTTCCTCCTCAGCATCAGATGACCTGGTTAAAGAAATTCTACCTGACAACCTGTGTGACCTAGCAGGGATACAGGACTCCCACTACACGGAATGCGACACAAAATGGGGTACCATGGCAGACCAGCACTCAGACCAACCATGCCGAAAGCAAAGAAACAATCCAGCTGGGACAGTCTCATTGTAGACAAAGAAGCCACAGCTTTGCTGGAGGCAGCAACAACTCCCAGTGATCGTTCACATCTCACAGCTGTGCAGGCTTTCCATGCAGGGAACTTCCTTGTTGCAGTCCCTATGTCTGCGACAGGCACACGTCTTGATCCGCAGGAGCTCCATATTGCAGTCGCTCTCTGCCTTGCTGCCTCTATCCACACTGTTCTTAGATGTATTTGCGACGAGGCATATGCTGACGAATATGGAATATTTCCATATTCGCACTGGAATATATCCAGTGCAAATATAGATTGCATGGCCTGCACTGTGGAAAATCTGGCGGTTGGCACTCTAGGCACCACGAAGTCGGTGACATCATTAAGAGAAGCTTTGCCTCTGCCCAGTGTCCAGCAGAGAGAGAGCCCTGCAATCTACTGAACCGTGACTCTGTTAGCTTTGCCGGCCGACCAGACAGAATCACACTGTGCCCATGGAAGGGTGGTAGACAGTTGGCATGGGACTACACTTGCATATCCACCCTGGCAACCACATACATCAACCTCTCTGCCGGCCAAGCAGGAGTCGTGGCGACACACAGAGAAAGATACAAGTCGACCAAGTATAGGGAATTAGATCACCTGTACATCTTCGTTCCAATAGGATCTGAGACCCTAGGCCCATGGGGAGGGAGTGTAAGAAGGTTTTTTAAGTATCTTGGTTCCAGGTTCATTGACACTACAAGAGACCCGAGATCGGCAAGTTTTCTCTTCCAGCACCTCAGTGTTGCGATCCAGAGGGGAGGGAATGCCCGCTGCGTCCTCGATTCCTGCCCGGTGTCGGAAGAGTTTGAAGAAATCTACAGCAGAAATCAAACAAACTTCCTCTTATGCCCTCTTAATGTTCAGTTTTTGTAAACAATCAGATATGTAACTGTATAACCTTGTATAATAAAGTGAACAACATAAAATAAGAGGGTGGTAGAACAAGTGAACACTCATACGTATTCAGAGTTAAGTGGCAAGTTTTTCTCTGAATTATCTGTGTCGGAAAACCCGACAGCATTTACTAATATTAAATACAATAAGCAGATAATATTGCTGCTGTTGTATACACAAGTTAACCCATAGAAAATGTAGCCTGTAGTGGAATTTTCTGTCAATAGAAAACGGGATATCATTGCATCATAAAATTTAACGTCATAAAAACATCTCATTTGTATTAACTTAATTATCAGTACCAAAATAAAGTATATGTAACCTTTCTACCAATTATTGACATCTGGACAAGGAGTGCCAAGACGTCAGAGGGAGAGAGGTCAGCCATTGTTTAGGACCAGAGTTGCAGGAGCATATTCCACACCTGTAATTCTCCCTTGGACAAAGTGTTATGAAGATCAAATTAGTGCTTCTTCCATCATCAACACGCTGTTAACATCTAAACAAGGCAAGTGTATTACCAAAACCCATTTTCTTATCTAGCCATTTTCTGGCCGGTTAATGTTAGGTAGATATTGGTCGAACCGGTTAGCACGAGAGACAACGACTCAACCCAGCTAGGTAATTATTCCTTGGTCATTATCATATAATATACCAGTATTTTCTCTGATATAATAATCATATATAGGATTCCTGCTTTACAGCAAGTGTCTCTTTAACCAACCCGTTCTCGCAAATTCGTAAAGTCAATATTGACTTATTAACTACGTGCATAGGTGATATACTAAACATAATAGATACCCTTAAAAAGCTTCATAGAAAACACCGACCTTACCTAACCTTGTTAGTATCTTCAGATAAGCATCTTATTGCTTTGTAATTACAATTATTACTTAACCTATACCTATAATAGGTTAAGTAACAATTGTAATTACGAAGCTATAAGATGCTTATCTTAAGATACTAACAAGGTTAAGTAAGGTCGGTGTTTTCTATGAAGCTTTTTAAGGGTATCTATTATGTTTAGTATGTCACCTATGCACTTATTTATTAAGTCAATATTGACTTTACGAATTTGCGAGAACGGGTTGCTTTAACAGGTATAGAAGAGGAAGCAAGAATTAATCTTGGTATATCAGTATATGGATGGTGGATGCTAGTCTCTCAACTATGAGGATTATTTGGTTTCAACATCCTTGTTCATACCTATCTTGAGTTGATTTCGGGGCTTTTTTTAGTGTCCCCGCGGCCCTGTCCTTGACCAGGTCTCCACCCCCAGGAAGCAGTCCGTGACAGCTGACTAACTCCAAGGTACCTATTTAGTGCAAGGTAACAGGAGCATAGGGTGAAAGAAACTCTGCCCATCGTTTCTCGCTGGCGCCCGGGATCGAACCCGGGACCACAGGATCACAAGTCCAGTGTGCTGTCCGCTGGGCCGACCATCTACCAGGTGGACATTAGCCTACTATACAATAAGATAAGGCCTCTAAATTATCTTTACTAATATATGTAATTTAATACTGTAGTTTGATTGGCTGCATATATATATATATATATATATATATATATATATATATATATATATATATAATATAATATATATATATATAATATAATATATATATATATATATATATATATATATATATATATATATATATATATATATATATATATATATATATATATATATATATATATATATATATATATATATATATGTAGATATATATTATTAAATATGACCGAAAAAGTAAGATTAATAATTCTAACACGAATTTTCTCGATCTTTCTTACGTTTCTTTTCACTGTTGATGGTAATTCAAAGATCAATTCTCCATAATTCATTTTTATTTCTAGTCTGAGGCGACACTTGAGCGCGTTTCGTAAAACTTATTACATTTTCAAAGACTTTAGTTTACAAACACACAACTGAAACTGAATAGAGCTTTGCACATCTTCGAGTTTATATCTATATTTGGATGAGGTGGATGAGGTGAAAACAAACTTTCAACAATGGGTATTAAATGGGTATTAAATTCTACGTAGAATTTAATTATGTATGAGGTCAATTTTTTGTTATTGGAATTAATATTAACGTAGATATATGACCGAACCTAACCAACCCTACCTAACCTAACCTAACCTATTTTTATAGGTTAGGTTAGGTTAGGTAACCGAAAAAGTTAGGTTAGGTTGGTTAGGTAGTCGAAAAATAATTAATTCATGAAAACTTGGCTTATTAGGCAAATCGGGCCTTGCATAGTACGCTGAGAAATGCGTTCTGGCTACTAGGTACGGCATATATATATATATATATATATATATATATATATATATATATATATATATATATTAGTATATTTTGGTAGCAGTCTTTCCTGTAGACATATTTTATTAAATATGACCGAAAAAGTAAGATTAATAATTCTAACACGAATTTTCTCAATCTTTCGTACATTATGCTTCACTGTTGGAGGTAAATCAAAAATCACTTCTCCAAAATTCATTTTTATTTCTAGTCTGACGCGACACGGGCGCGTTTCGTAAAACTTATTACATTTTCAAAGACTTCACAAATACACAACTGATTAGAACTTGCGTTTCCCTGATTTTATATCTACATTTGAGTGAGGTGGGAAGGGTGATGTGGCATTACATTTGAGTGAGGTGGGAAGGATGATGTGGCATTAACACAAGACAGAACACTAGAGGATATTAATAGGGTATTAAAAGTATCAACACAAGACAGAACACGAAACAATGGAAATTGAATAGAAGTGTTTGTAGAAAGCCTATTGGTCCATATTTCTTGATGCTTCTATATTGGAGCGGAGTCTTGAGGTGGGTAGAATATAGTTGTGCAATAATTGGCTGTTGATTGCTGGTGTTGACTTCTTGATGTGTAGTGCCTCGCAAACGTCAAGCCGCCTGCTATCGCTGTATCTATCGATGATTTCTGTGTTGTTTACTAGGATTTCTCTGGCGATGGTTTGGTTATGGGAAGAGATTATATGTTCCTTAATGGAGCCCTGTTGTTTATGCATCGTTAAACGCCTAGAAAGAGATGTTGTTGTCTTGCCTATATACTGGGTTTTTTGGAGCTTACAGTCCCCAAGTGGGCATTTGAAGGCATAGACGACGTTAGTCTCTTTTAAAGCGTTCTGTTTCGTGTCTGGAGAGTTTCTCATGAGTAGGCTGGCCGTTTTTCTGGTTTTATAGTAAATCGTCAGTTGTATCCTCTGATTTTTGTCTGTAGGGATAACGTTTCTATTAACAATATCTTTCAGGACCCTTTCCTCTGTTTTATGAGCTGTGGAAAAGAAGTTCCTGTAAAATAGTCTAATAGGGGGTATAGGTGTTGTGTTAGTTGTCTCTTCGGAGGTTGCATGGCTTTTCACTTTCCTTCTTATGATGTCTTCGATGAAACCATTGGAGAAGCCGTTATTGACTAGAACCTGCCTTTAATACCCTATTAATATCCTCTAGTGTTCTGTCTTGTGTTAATGCCACATCATCCTTCCCACCTCACTCAAATGTAATGCCACATCACCCTTCCCACCTCACTCAAATGTAGATATAAAATCAGGGAAACGCAAGTTCTAATCAGTTGTGTATTTGTGAAGTCTTTGAAAATGTAATAAGTTTTACGAAACGCGCCCGTGTCGCGTCAGACTAGAAATAAAAATGAATTTTGGAGAAGTGATTTTTGATTTACCTCCAACAGTGAAGCATAATGTACGAAAGATTGAGAAAATTCGTGTTAGAATTATTAATCTTACTTTTTCGGTCATATTTAATAAAATATATATATATATATATATATATATATATATATATATATATATATATATATATATATATATATATATAAATATATTTATATATATATATGTTGTACCTAGTAGCCAGAACGTCATACTCGGCCTACTATGCAAGGCCCGATTTGCCTAATAAGCCAAGTTTTCCTGAATTAATATATTTTCTCTAATTTTTTTCTTATGAAATGATAAAGCTACCTATTTCATTATGTATGAGGTCAATTTTTGTTTATTGGAGTTAAAATTAACGTAGATATATGACCGAACCTAACCAACCCTACCTAACCTAACCTAACCTATCTTTATAGGTTAGGTTAGGTTAGGTACCCGAAAAAGTTAGGTTAGGTTAGGTAGGTTAGGTAGTCGAAAAACAATTATTTCATGAAAACTTGGCTTATTAGGCAAATCAGGCCTTGCATAGTAGGCTGAGAAGTGCGTTCTGGCTACTAGGTACGACATATATATATATATATATATATATATATATATATATATATATATATATATATATATATATATATATATATATATATATATATATATATATATATATATACATATATATATGTTACAACAGTTTTGGATGAGGTGAACAAAACTTTCAACACAGGATAGAACACGTAACAATGGGTATTGAAGGTAAGAATCGAAGTAATTGCAGAGGGCCTATTGGCCCATATTTCTAGATGCTTCTATATTGGAGCGGAGTCTTGAAGTGGGTAGAATATAGTTGTGCATTAATTGGCTGTTGAGTGTTGGTGTTGACTTCATGATATGTAGTTCCTCGCAGATGTCAAGCCGCCTCCTATCGCTGTATCTATCGATAATTTCTGTGTTGTTTGCTAAGATTCCTCTGGTGATGGTTTGATTGTGGGAAGAGATTATATGTTCCTTAATGGAGCCCTGTTGCTTATGCATCGTTAACCGCCTGAAAAGAGATGTTGTTGTCTTGCCTATAACCTGAGTTTTTTGAGGCTTACAGTCCCCAAGAGGGCATTTGAAGGCATAGACGACGTTGGTCTCTTTTAAAGCGTTCTGCTTTGTGTCTGGAGAGTTTCTCATGAGTAGGCTGGCCGTTTTTTTGGTTTTATAGTAAATCGTCAGTTGTATCTTCTGATTTTTGTCGGTAGGGATAACGTTTCTATTAACAATATCTTTCAGGACCCTTTTCTCCGTTTAATGAGCTGTGGAAAAGAAGTTCCTGTAAAATAGTCTAATAGGGGGTATAGGTGTTGTGTTAGTTGTCTCTTCAGAGGTTGCATGGCGTTTCACTTTCCTTCTTATGATGTCTTCAACGAAACCATTGGAGAAGCTGTTGTTGACTAGGACCTGCCTTACCCTACAGAGTTCTTCGTCGACTTGCTTCCATCCTGAGCTGTAGTTGAGAGCACGGTCGACATAAGCGTTAACAACACTCCTCTTGCACCTGTCTGGGCAGTCACTGTTGGCATTTAGGCACATTCCTATGTTCGTTTCCTTAGTGTAGACTGCAGTGTGGAAACCTCCGCTCCTTTCCATGACTGTTGCATCTAGAAAGGGCAGCTTCCCATCCTTCTCCATCTCGTAAGTGAAACGCGTTTCACAGACTATTTTACAGGAACTTCTTTTCCACAGCTCATAAAACGGAGGAAATGGTCCTGAAAGATATTGTTAATAGAAACGTTATCCCTACAGACAAAAATCAGAAGATACAACTGACTATTTACTATAAAACCAAAAAAACGGCTAGCCTACTCATGAGAAACTCTCCAGACACAAAGCAGAACGCTTTAAAAGAGACCAACGTCGTATATGCCTTCAAATGCCCTCTTGGAGACTGTAAGCCTAAAAAAACTCAGTATATAGGCAAGACAACAACATCTCTTTCCAGGTGATTAACGATGCATAAGCAACAGGGCTCCATTAAGGAAAATATAATCTCTTCCCACAACCAAACCATCACCAGAGAAATCTTAGCAAACAACACAGAAATCATCGATAGATACAGCGATAGCAGGCGGCTTGACATCTGCGAGGCACTACACATCAAGAAGTCAACACCAGCAATCAACAGCCAATTAATGCACAACTATATTCTACCCACTTCAAGACTCCGCTCCAATATAGAAGCATCAAGAAATATGGACCAATAGGCTTTCTACAATCACTTCTATTCAATACCCATTGTTTCGTGTTCTGTCTTGTATTGATGAATTTAATACCTTATTAAATACCACCTCACCCTATCCACCTCACTCAAATGTAGATATAAACAAATCGGAGATGTGTAAGTTCTATTCAGTTGTGTATGTTTAAACTAAAGTCTTTGAAAATGTAATAAGTTTTACGAAACGCACTCAAGTGTCGCGTCAGACTAGAAATAAAAATGAATTTTGGAGAATTGATTTTTGAATTACCACCAACAGTGAAAAGAAATGTACGAAAGATTGAGAAAATTCGTGTTAGAATTATTAATCTTACTTTTCGGTCATATTTAATATTATATGTCTACAGGAAAGACTGCTACCAAAATATACTAATATATATATATATATATATATATATATATATATATATATATATATATATATATATATATATATATATATATATATATATATATATATATATATATATATATATATATATATATATATATATATATATATATATATATATATATATATATATATATATATATATATATATATATATATATATATATATATATATATATATATGTCGTACCTAATAGCCAGAACGCACTTCTCAGCCAACTATGCATGGCCCAATTTGCCTAATAAGCCAAGTTTTCATGAATTAATGTTTTTTCGACTACCTAACCAACCTAACCTAACCTAACCTAACTTTTTCTGCTACCTAACCTAACCTAACCGATAGAGATAGGTTAGGTTAGGTTAGGTAGGGTTGGTTAGGTTCGGTCATATATCTACGTTAATTTTAACTCCAATAAAAAAAAATTGACCTCATACATAATGAAAATGGTAGCTTTATCATTTCATAAGAAAAAAATTTGAAAAAATATATTAATTCAGGAAAACTTGGCTTATTAGGCAAATCGGGCCTTGCATAGTGGGCTGAGAAGTGCATTCTGGCTATTAGGTACGACATATATATATATATATATATATATGTCGTACCTAGTAGCCAGAACGCACTTCTCAGCCTACTATGCAAGGCCCGATTTGCCTAATAAGCCAAGTTTTCATGAATTAATTGTTTTTCGACTACCTAACCTACCTAACATAACCTAACCTAACTTTTTCTGCTACCTAACCTAACCTAACCTATAAAGATAGGTTAGGTTAGGTTAGGTAGGCTTGGTTAGGTTCGGTCATATATCTACGTTAATTTTAACTCCAATAAAAAAAATTGACTTCATATATAATGAAATGGGTAGCTTTATCATTTCATAAGAAAAAAATTAGAGAAAATATATTAATTCAGCAAAACTTGGCTTATTAGGCAAATCGGGCCTTGCATAGTAGGCTGAGAAGTGCGTTCTGGCTACTAGGTACGACATATATATATATATATATATATATATATATATTATTAAATATGACCGAAAAAGTAAGATTAATAATTCTAACACGAATTTTCTCAATCTTTCGTACATTACGCTTCACTGTTGGAGGTAAATCAAAAATCACTTCTCCAAAATTCATTTTTATTTCTAGTCTGACGCGACACGGGCGCGTTTCGTAAAACTTATTACATTTTCAAAGACTTCACAAATACACAACTGATTAGAACTAGCGTTTCCCTGATTTTATATCTACATTTGAGTGAGGTGGGAAGGGTGATGTGGCATTACATTTGAGTGAGGTGGGAAGGGTGATGTGGCATTAACACAAGACAGAACACTAGAGGATATTAATAGGGTATTAAAAGTATCAACACAAGACAGAACAGAAACAATGGGTATTGAATAGAAGTGATTATTCTACCCACCTCAAGACTCCGCTCCAATATAGAAGCATCAAGAAATATGGACCAATAGGCTTTCTACAAACACTTCTATTCAATACCCATTGTTTCTGTTCTGTCTTGTGTTGATACTTTTAATACCCTATTAATATCCTCTAGTGTTCTGTCTTGTGTTAATGCCACATCACCCTTCCCACCTCACTCAAATGTAATGCCACATCACCCTTCCCACCTCACTCAAATGTAGATATAAAATCAGGGAAACGCTAGTTCTAATCAGTTGTGTATTTGTGAAGTCTTTGAAAATGTAATAAGTTTTACGAAACGCGCCCGTGTCGCGTCAGACTAGAAATAAAAATGAATTTTGGAGAAGTGATTTTTGATTTACCTCCAACAGTGAAGCGTAATGTACGAAAGATTGAGAAAATTCGTGTTAGAATTATTAATCTTACTTTTTCGGTCATATTTAATAATATATGTCTACAGGAAAGACTGCTACCAAAATATACTAATGTTAAAGTGCACGACCCAGCAGCAAGGAATCAAGCCTTCACGATAAAATATCGCCAGGATCTGATTCGTGATCAGATATACAAGGCAGAGAATGAAATCAAAGACAACAAAACGCAACTACTTCATGCTACAAACGAGTGGAGAAATAGCAACATCGACCATAGTATCCGTACCCGCATTGAACAACACCTTGACATCCTCACAGACCAACATCACCTCAGCACTGAAACAAGGATTATCAAGAAACTAACAACATTATATGGAGGACCTATGGCAATTCCACGACCAAGAGATGGCTTCCTGAACCTTGCAGGAATTAACCTCACTGAGGACCAAGTCACTCTCCTAAATCTGGGCATAAACTGTCATGTTATGTCCAGACCGAGTGAAATGGCCCGGAAAGTAGAGTTGGAAATTCTGTTGGACGACATATTCGACCTCGAGACACAAAAGAAGGTCACTACCAAAGATACCTTACAAGCAGAACTTATTGCAGAAGGAGGAAAGAATCGAGGCAACTACAGAAGCACCATACTGTCCCCCGAGCTAAGCGGCAGCTAAAAGCCTTCGTGAGAACAAGGAGATAGTTGTCAGGAGAGGTGACAAGTCGCCAATATATGTCATTCTTAAAAAAGACGAATATCTGGCGAAAATGAACATCATACTCTCTGACCAAACTAAGTTCCAAAGGGTAACGAAGGACACTACAGCCGAATTAAAAGCAAAGGTCAACAAACTGATCGAAACTGTGAACGCCAAGAAATCCGGACTCCACCTGCCAAAGATCATTGGGGAATATAAACCTGGATACGCGTATGGAAATGTCAAGACGCACAAGCCTGGAAACCCACTTCGGCCAATCATTAGCCAGATACCCACACCCACGTACAGACTGGCGAAGCGACTCAACGGCCTGCTGACTCCTTATGTTCCTTGCGCCTTCAGCCTGAAGTCTCCAAAGGAATTTGTGGACTTACTGCGGGGCGCACGGGCCACAGGGATAAGAGCCTCGTTGGACGTAGAATCGCTGTTTACCAACGTACCTGTGGACGAGACAATCGGAATGATAGCCGACAGAGTGTATCGTGATCCAGCCTGTACTCCTCTTGACATGCCAGAAAGTATTCTGAGGAAACTACTCCAAGCTTGTACTAAAGAGGCACCCTTCTTGAGCCCGGATGGGCACATGTATAAGCAAGTAGATGGGGTCGCCATGGGTTCTCCCCTAGGTGTCCTGTTTGCAAACTTCTACATGGGTACCATCGAGCAAAAAGTCTTAGTCGACATGAACTTGAAACCGGCCATATACTGCAGGTATGTTGACGATATTTTTACACAGGTACCTGATGTCAGGCATCTGCAGGAGCTAAAGGAGGCATTTGAGCAGAGTTCCGTGCTGCGTTTCACTTACGAGACGGAAAAGGATGGGAAGCTGCCTTTTCTAGATGTAACAGTCATGGAAAAGGGCGGAGGTTTCCACACTGCAGTCTACACAAAGGAAACAAACATTGGAATGTGCCTAAATGCCAACAGCGACTGCCCTGACAGGTACAAGAGGAGTGTTGTTAACGCATACGTCGACCGTGCTCTCAGCCACAGCTCGGAATGGAAGCAAGTCGACGAAGAACTCTGCAGGGTAAGGCAGGTCCTAGTCAATAACGGCTTCTCCAATGGTTTCATCGAAGACATCATAAGAAGGAAAGTGAAAAGCCATGCAACCTCCGAAGAGACAACTAACACAACACCTATACCCCCTATTAGACTATTTTACAGGAACTTCTTTTCCACAGCTCATAAAACAGAGGAAAGGGTCCTGAAAGATATTGTTAATAGAAACGTTATCCCTACAGACAAAAATCAGAGGATACAACTGACGATTTACTATAAAACCAGGAAAACTGCCAGCCTACTCATGAGAAACTCTCCAGACACAAAACAGAACGCTTTAAAAGAGACTAACGTCGTCTATGCCTTCAAATGCCCACTTGGGGACTGTAAGCTCCAAAAAAACCCAGTATATAGGCAAGACAACAACATCTCTTTCTAGGCGTTTAACGATGCATAAACAACAGGGCTCCATTAAGGAACATATAATCTCTTCCCATAACCAAAACATCGCCAGAGAAATCCTAGTAAACAACACAGAAATCATCGATAGATACAGCGATAGCAGGCGGCTTGACGTTTGCGAGGCACTGCACATCAAGAAGTCAACACCAGCAATCAACAGCCAATTATTGCACAACTATATTCTACCCACCTCAAGACTCCGCTCCAATATAGAAGCATCAAGAAATATGGACCAATAGGCTTTCTACAAACACTTCTATTCAATACCCATTGTTTCTGTTCTGTCTTGTGTTGATACTTTTAATACCCTATTAATATCCTCTAGTGTTCTGTCTTGTGTTAATGCCACATCACCCTTCCCACCTCACTCAAATGTAATGCCACATCACCCTTCCCACCTCACTCAAATGTAGATATAAAATCAGGGAAACGCTAGTTCTAATCAGTTGTGTATTTGTGAAGTCTTTGAAAATGTAATAAGTTTTACGAAACGCGCCCGTGTCGCGTCAGACTAGAAATAAAAATGAATTTTGGAGAAGTGATTTTTGATTTACCTCCAACAGTGAAGCGTAATGTACGAAAGATTGAGAAAATTCGTGTTAGAATTATTAATCTTACTTTTTCGGTCATATTTAATAATATATATCTACAGGAAAGACTGCTACCAAAATATACTAATATATATATATATATATATATATATATATATATATATATATATATATATATATATATATATATATATATATGTCGTACCTAGTAGCCAGAACGCACTTCTCAGCCTACTATACAAGGCCCGATTTGCCTAATAAGCCAAGTTTTCATGAATTAATTGTTTTTCGACTACCTAACCAAACCTAACCTAACTTTTTCGGCTACCTAACCTAACTTAACCTATAAAGATAGGTTAGGTTAGGTTAGGTAGGGTTGGTTCGGTTCGGTCATATATCTACGTTAATTTTAACTCCAATAAAAAAAAAATTACCTCATACATAATGAAACGGGTAGCTTTATCATTTCATAAGAAAAATTTTTGAGAAAATATATTAATTCAGGAAAACTTGGCTTATTAGGCAAACCGGGCCTTGCATAGTAGGCCGAGTACGACGTTCTGGCTACTAGGTACAACATATATATATATATATATATATATATATATATATGTCGTACCTAATAGCCAGAACTCACTTCTCTGCCTACTATTCAAGGCCCGATTTGCCTAATAAGCCAAGTTTTCATGAATTAATTGTTTTTCGACTACCTAACCTACCTAACCTAACCTAACCTAACTTTTTCGGCTACCTAACCTAACCTAACCTATAAAGATAGGTTAGGTTAGGTTAGGTAGGGTTGGTTAGGTTTGGTCATATATCTACGTTAATTTTAACTCAAATAAAAAAAAATTGACCTCATACATAATGAAATGGGTAGCTTTATCATTTCATAAGAAAAAAATTAGAGAAAATATAATAATTCAGGAAAACTTGGCTTATTAGGCAAATCGGGCCTTGCATAGTAGGCTGAGAAGTGCGTTCTGGCTACTAGGTACGACATATATATATATATATATATATATATATATATATATATATATATATATATATATATATATATATATATATATATATATATATCGAACCTAGTAGCCAGAACGCACTTCTCAGCCTACTTTGCAAGGCCCGATTTGCCTAATAAGCCAAGTTTTCATGAATTAATTGTTTTTCGACTACCTAACCTACCTACCCTAACCTAACCTAACTTTTTCGGCTACCTAACCTAACCTAACCTATAAAGATAGGTTAGGTTAGGTTAGGTAGGGTTGGTTAGGTTCGGTCATATATCTACGTTAATTTTAACTCCAATAAAAAAATATTGACCTCATACATAATGAAATGGGTAGCTTTATCATTTCAGAAGAAAAAAAATTGGGAAAATATATTAATTCAGGAAAACTTGGCTTATTAGGCAAATCGGGCCTTGCATAGTAGGCCGAAAAGTGCATTCTGGCTACTAGGTACGACGTATATATATATATATATATATATATATATATATATATATATATATATATATATATATATATATATATATATATATAGATATATATAGATATATATAGATATATATATATATATATATATATATATATATATATATATATATATATATATATATATATATATATATATATATATATGTATATATTAGTATATTTTGGTAGCAGTCTTTCCTGTAGACATATATTATTAAATATGACCGAAAAAGTAAGATTAATAATTCTAACACGAATTTTCTCAATATTTCTTATATTTCTTTTCACTGTTGATGGTAACTGAAAAATCAATTCTCCAAAATTCATTTTTATTTCTAGTCTGACGCGACACTTGAACGCGTTTCGTAATAAATTATTACATTTTCAAAGACTTTAGTTTACACACACACAACTGTAAGTAAACAGAGTTTAAACAGCTTCGAGTTTATACCTGCATTTGGGTGAGGTGATATGTTACAACAATTTTGGATGAGGTGAAAACAAACTTTCAACGCAAGACAGAACACGAAACAATGGGTATAATATTTTGTAAGTTAAAGGGGAGAATGAAAGTAACTGCAAAGGGCCTTTTGGCCCATATTTCTTGATGCTTCTATATTGGAGCGGAGTCTTGAAGTGGGTAGAATATAGTTGTGCATTAATTGGCTGTTGATTGCTGGTGTCGACTTCTTAACGTGTAGTGCCTCGCAGATATCAAGCCGCCTGCTATCGCTGTATCTATCGATGATTTCCGTGTTTTTTTGTTAAGACTTCTCTAGTGATGGTCTGGTTGTGGGAAGAGATTATATGTTCCTTAAGGAACATATAATCTCAAATTTTAAGGTAGCATGATGAACACAGGATCGATGGAGGGTTTGAAGCGTGCACATTAAGGCTCTTCCCTCAACCCGTCTTCTCATCTAATGTGTCGCGTTTTTACGTTAACGTAACCAACGTTACAAATGCAACCAATTAAGAAAAGAAATGGCACACAATGAATTTTTCAACGTATTACTTTCGATAAGTAAGGTTGGTTCGTTGGGTTCGTACGTTTCTGTCTATGCGCAAAGGTTGGATTTTTTACGGAGTGGAAAATCAAGAGAATATGGTACCTATATAATGGGTTCCCCCGACTCACCTGCTGTAGTGTGGGCTGCCAGAGGAACTATGGCAGGTGGCGACTGTGTGATGTGAGGCAAAAGTCTTAGTCGACATGAACTTGAAACCGGCCATATACTGCAGGTATGATGACGACATTTTTACACAGGTACCTGATGTCAGACATCTGCCAGGGCTGAAGGAGGCATTTGAGCAGAATTCTGTGTTGCGTTACACTTACGAGATGGAGAAGGATGGGAAGCTGCCCTTTCTAGATGTAACAGTCATGGAAAGGAGCGGAGTTTTCCACACTGCAGTCTACACTAAGGAAACAAACATAGGAATGTGCCTGAATGCTAACAGTGACTGCCCGGACAGGTACAAGAGGAGTGTTGTTAACGCTTATGTCGACCGTGCCCTCAGCCACAGCTCAGAATGGAAGCAAGTCGACGAAGAACTCTGTAGGGTAAGGCAGGTCCTAGTCAACAACGGCTTCTCCAATGGTTTCGTGGAAGACATCATAAGAAGGAAAGTGAAACGCCATGCAACCTCTGAAGAGACAACTAACACAACACCTATACCCCCTATTAGACTATTTTACAGGAACTTCTTTTCCACAGCCCATAAAATGGAGGAAAGGGTCCTGAAAGATATTGTCAGTAGAAACGTTATCCCTACAAACAAAAATCAGAAGAGACAACTGACGATTTACTATAAAACCAGAAAAACGGCCAGCCTACTCATGAGAAACTCTCCAGACACAAAGCAGAACGCTTTAAAAAAGACCAACGTCGTCTATGCCTTCAAATTCCCTCTTGGGGACTGTAAGCCTCAAAAAACCCAGTATATAGGCAAGACAACAACATCTCTTTCCAGGCGTTTAACGATGCATAAGCAACAGAGCTCCATTAAGGAACATATAATCTCTTCCCGCAAACAAACCATCACCAGAGAAATCTTAGCAAACAACACAGAAATCATCGATAGATACAGCGATAGCAGGCGGCTTGACGTCTGCGAGGCACTACACATCAAGAAGTCAACACCAGCAATCAACAAACAATTAATGCACAACTATATTCTACCCACTTCAAGACTCCGCTCCAATATAGAAGCATCGAGAAATATGGACCAATAGGCTTTCTACAATTACTTCCATTCAATACCCATTGTTTCGTGTTCTGTCTTGTGTTTGAATTTAATATCCATTCAATACCCATTGTTGAAATTTTGTTTTCACCTCATCCACCTCACCCAAATGTAGATATAAAATCGAAGATGTGTAAGCTCTATTCAGTTTCAGTTGTGTGTTTGTAAACTAAAGTCTTTGAAAATGTAATAAGTTTTACGAAACGCGCTCAAGTGTCGCGTCCGACTTGAAATAAAAATGAATTTTTTAGAATTGATCTTTGAATTACCATCAACAGTGAAAAGAAACGTAAGAAAGATAGAGAAAATTCGTGTTAGAATTATTAATCTTACTTTTTCGGTCATATTTAATAATATATATATATATATATATATATATATATATATATATATATATATATATATATATATATATATATATATATATATATATATATATATATATATATATATATGTATATATGTATATATATATATATATATATATATATATATATATATATATATATATATATATATATATATATATATATATATATATTTATATATATATATATATATATATATATATATATATTTATATATATATATATATATATATATATATATATATATATATGTGTGTGTATATCACGAAAGTAAACACGTGATTATATATATACAAATATATATATATATATATATATATATATATATATATATATATATATATATATATATATATATATATGCGAACAAGCCTGAATGGTCCCCAGGACAATATGCAACTGAAAACTCACACCCCAGAAGTGACTCGAACCCATACTCCCAGATGCCACGCAACTGGTATGTACAAGACGCCTTAATCCACTTGACCATCACGACCGGACATAATGAGGTGATAGCCGAGGCTATTTGAACCACCCCACCGCCGGCACTCGGATAGTAATCTTGGGCATAGCATTTTACCAAATCACCTCATTCTTTGGGGCACACGTGAGGAACACAAATGCGAACAAGCCTGAATGGTCCTCAGGACAATATGCAACTGAAAACTCACACCCCAGAAGTGACTCGAACCCATACTCCCAGATGCCACGCAACTGGTATGTACAAGACGCCTTAATCCACTTGACCATCACGACCGGACATAATGAGGTGATAGCCGAGGCTATTTGAACCACCCCACCGCCGGCACTCGGATAGTAATCTTGGGCATAGCATTTTACCAAATCACCTCATTCTTTGGGGCACACGTGAGGAACACAAATGCGAACAAGCCTGAATGGTCCCCAGGACAATATGCAACTGAATTATATATATATATATATATATATATATATATATATATATATATATTATTAAATATGACCGAAAAAGTAAGATTAATAATTCTAACACGAATTTTCTCAATCTTTCGTACATTACGCTTCACTGTTGGAGGTAAATCAAAAATCACTTCTCCAAAATTCATTTTTATTTCTAGTCTGACGCGACACGGGCGCGTTTCGTAAAACTTATTACATTTTCAAAGACTTCACAAATACACAACAGATTAGAACTTACGTATCTCTGATTTTATATCTACATTTGAGTGAGGTGGGAGGGGTGATGTGGCATTAACACAAGACAGAACAAGAGGGGATATTAATAGGGTATTAAAAGTATCAACACAAGACAGAACAGAAACAATGGGTATTGAATAGAAGTGTTTGTAGAAAGCCTATTGGACCATATTTCTTGATGCTTCTATATTGGAGCGGAGTCATGAGGTGGGTAGAATATAGTTGTGCAATAATTGGCTGTTGATTGCTGGTGTTGACTTCTTGATGTGTAGTGCCTCGCAAACGTCAAGCCGCCTGCTATCGCTGTATCTATCGATGATTTCTGTGTTGTTTACTAGGATTTCTCTGGCGATGGTTTGGTTATGGGAAGAGATTATATGTTCCTTAATGGAGCCCTGTTGCTTATGCATCGTTAAACGCCTAGAAAGAGATGTTGTTGTCTTGCCTATATACTGGGTTTTTTGGAGCTTACAGTCCCCAAGTGGGCATTTGAAGGCATAGACGACGTTAGTCTCTTTTAAAGCGTTCTGTTTTATGTCTGGAGAGTTTCTCATGAGTAGGCTGGCCGTTTTTCTGGTTTTATAGTAAATCGTCAGTTGTATCCTCTGATTTTTGTCTGTAGGGATAACGTTTCTATTAACAATATCTTTCAGGACCCTTTCCTCCGTTTTATAAAACGGAGGAAAGGGTCCTGAAAGATATTGTTAATAGAAACGTTATCCTAACAGACAAAAATCAGAGGATACAACTGACGATTTACTATAAAACCAGAAAAACGGCCAGCCTACTCATGAGAAACTCTCCAGACACAAAACAGAACGCTTTAAAAGAGACTAACGTCGTCTATGCCTTCAAATGCCCACTTGGGGACTGTAAGCTCCAAAAAACCCAGTATATAGGCAAGACAACAACATCTCTTTCTAGGCGTTTAACGATTTTTATAAAACGGAGGAAAGGGTCCTGAAAGATATTGTTAATAGAAACGTTATTCTAACAGACAAAAATCAGAGGATACAACTGACGATTTACTATAAAACCAGAAAAACGGCCAGCCTACTCATGAGAAACTCTTCAGACACAAAACAGAACGCTTTAAAAGAGACTAACGTCGTCTATGCCTTCAAATGCCCACTTGGGGACTGTAAGCTCCAAAAAACCCAGTATATAGGCAAGACAACAACATCTCTTTCTAGGCGTTTAACGATGCATAAGCAACAGGGCTCCATTAAGGAACATATAATCTCTTCCCATAACCAAACCATCGCCAGAGAAATCCTAGTAAACAACACAGAAATCATCGATAGATACAGCGATAGCAGGCGGCTTGACGTTTGCGAGGCACTACACATCAAGAAGTCAACACCAGCAATCAACAGCCAATTATTGCACAACTATATTCTACCCACCTCAAGACTCCGCTCCAATATAGAAGCATCAAGAAATATGGACCAATAGGCTTTCTACAAACACTTCTATTCAATACCCATTGTTTGTGTTCTGTCTTGTGTTGATACTTTTAATACCCTATTAATATCCCCTCTTGTTCTGTCTTGTGTTAATGCCACATCACCCCTCCCACCTCACTCAAATGTAGATATAAAATCAGAGATACGTAAGTTCTAATCAGTTGTGTATTTGTGAAGTCTTTGAAAATGTAATAAGTTTTACGAAACGCGCCCGTGTCGCGTCAGACTAGAAATAAAAATGAATTTTGGAGAAGTGATTTTTGATTTACCTCCAACAGTGAAGCGTAATGTACGAAAGATTGAGAAAATTCGTGTTAGAATTATTAATCTTACTTTTTCGGTCATATTTAATAATATATGTCTACAGGAAAGACTGCTACCAAAATATACTAATATATATATATATATATATATATATATATATATATATATATATATATATATATATATATATATATATATATATATATATATATATATATATATATATATGTATATATATATATATATATATGTATATATATATATATATATATATGTATATATATATATATATATATATATATATGTATATATATATATATATATATGCAATTGACGATCACAAAACACTGATCATTTTATGCGGAAAATCCACAGAGAAATATGAAATGAGGTGAACGTTTCGGCTTTGTTTCGGCCTCCCCCTTCTCCCTTCTCCTTAGTCAGTCTGGTGTTGACAAAGGCTTTAACAAAGCCGAAACGTTCACCTCATTTCATATTTCTCTGTGGATTTTCCGCATATATATATATATATATATATATATATATATATATATATATATATATATATATATATTTATATATATTTATATATATATATGTATATATATATATATATATATATATATATATATGTATATATATATATATATATATATATATATATATATATATATATATATATATATGTATATATATATATATATATATATTATATATATATATATATATATATATATATATATATATATATATATATATATATATATATATGTATATATATATATATATATATATATATATATATATATATATATATATATATATATATATATATATATATATATATATGTATATATATATATGTATATATGTATATATATATTTTGGTAGCAGTCTTTCCTGTAGACGTACATTATTAAATATGACCGAAAATGTAAGATTAATAATTCTAACACGAATTTTCTCAATATTGTTTATATTTCTTTTCACTGTTGATGGTAACTGAAAAATCAATTCTCTAAAATTCATTTTTATTTCTAGTTTGACGCGACACTTGAACGCATTTCGTAATAACTTATTACATTTTTAAAGACTTTAGTTTACACACACACAACTATAACTAAACAGAGTTTAAACATCTTCGATTTTATACCTGCATTTGGGTGAGGTGATATGTTACAACAATTTTGGATGAGGTGAAAACAAACTTTCAACACAAGACAGAACACGAAACAATGGGTATAATATTTTGTAACTTAAAGGGGAGAATGGAAGTAACTGCAAAGAAACTTTGCCCATATTTATATTGGCCCATAATTCGTGATGCCTCTATATTGGTGCGGAGTCTTGAAGTGGGTAGAATATAGCTGTGCATTAATTGGCTGTTGATTGCTGGTGTCGACTTCTTAATGTGTAGTGCCTCGCAGATATCAAGCTGCCTGCTATCGCTGTATCTATCGATGATTTTCGTGTTTTTTTGTTAAGACTTCTCTGGTGATTGTCTGGTTGTGGGAAGAGATTATATGTTCCTTAAGGAACATATAATCTCAAATTTTAAGGTAGCATGATGAACACAGGATCGATGGAGGGTTTGAAGCGTGCACATTAAGGCTCTTCCCTCAACCCGTCTTCTCATCTAATGTGTCGCGTTTTTACGTTAACATAACCAACGTTACAAATGCAACCAATTAAGAAAAGAAATGGCACACAATGAATTTTTCAACGTATTACTTTCGATAAGTAAGGTTGGTTCGTTGGGTTCGTACGTTTCTGTCTATGCGCAAAGGTTGGATTTTTTACGGAGTGGAAAATCAAGAGAATATGGTACCTTTATAACGGGTTCCCCCGACTCACCTGCTGTAGTGTGGGCTGCCAGAGGAACTATGGCAGGTGGCGACTGTGTGATGTGAGGCAAGCTATCGTCGCGCCCGACACACTCACCTCAGACACAATCGATGCACTCACGCAGAGGTGCTCTGGTAATACGTATGTTTGATATACTCAGAAGATATATGTATCACGCTCACTTGATGCACTGGGGGAAAATACTCATCTGATGCACGAAGGAGAAACACACAGATACGAGAAACAAAGGGAAAACACGTGATGCTGTATGGGGAACACTCATGTTTATACATTTATACAGTCTCCGTGGTGCAGTGGTAAGACACTCGCCTGGCGTTCCGCGAGCGCTATGTCATGGGTTCGTATCCTGGCCGGGGAGGATTTACTGGGCGCAATTCCTTAACTGTAGCCTCTGTTTAACGCAACAGTAAAATGTGTACTTGGATGAAAAAACGATTCTTCGCGGCAGGGGATCGTATTCCAGGGACCTGCCCGAAACGCTACGCGTACTAGTGGCTGTACAAGAATGTAACAACTCTTGTATATATCTCAAAAAAATGTTATGAGGCGGTGGCTGTTAACCTGGGGGTCGACTCACCATCGTGTGGGGGTGATCAGCTATCAGTAGGGGTGAGAGAGGTCATCAGTTGGGGTGAGAGAGGTCATCAGTAGGGGTGAGAGAGGCCATCAGTAGGGGTGAGAGAGGTCATCAGTAGGGGTGAGAGAGGTCATCAGTAGGGGTGAGAGAGGTCATCAGTAGGGGTGAGAGAGGCCATCAGTAGGGGTGAGAGAGGTCATCAGTAGGGGTGAGAGAGGTCATCAGTAGGGGTGAGAGAGGTCATCAGTAGGGGTGAGAGAGGTCATCAGTAGGGGTGAGAGAGACCATCAGTAGGGGTGAGAGAGAGGCCATCAGTAGGGGTGAGAGAGAGGCCATCAGTAGAGGTGAGAGAGGCCATCAGTAGGGGTGAGAGAGGCCATCAGTAGGGGTGAGGGAGGTCATCAGTAGGGGTGAGAGAGACCATCAGTAGGGGTGAGAGAGGTCATCAGTAGGGGTGAGAGAGGCCATCAGTAGGGGTGAGAGAGGTCATCAGTAGAGGTGAGAGAGGCCATCAGTAGGGGTGAGAGAGACCATCAGTAGGGGTGAGAGAGGCCATCAGTAGGGGTGAGAGAGAGGCCATCAGTAGGGGTGAGAGAGAGGCCATCAGTAGGGGTGAGAGAGGTCATCAGTAGAGGTGAGAGAGGCGATCAGTAGGGGTGAGAGAGGCCATCAGTAGGGGTGAGAGAGGCCATCAGTAGGGGTGAGAGAGGCCATCAGTAGGGGTGAGGGAGGCCATCAGTAGGGGTGAGAGAGACCATCAGTAGGGGTGAGAGAGGTCATCAGTAGGGGCGAGAGAGGTCATCAGTAGGGGTGAGAGAGGCCATCAGAAGGGGTGAGAGAGGCCATCAGTAGGGGTGAGAGAGGCCATCAGTAGGGGTGAGAGTGGCCATCAGTAGGGGTGAGAGAGGCCATCAGTAGGGGTGAGAGAGGCCATCAGTGCTTGTAAAAGTCTAGCACTGGACCCAGATATTAGGGAACCACCAGAACGCTGGTTCAAGTCACCCCGTTGCCTCAATATAATATTTTCTAATTGATCCATCATGACATTATGATTTTTTGTGTGATCTAAGGGATTCAAGACATAAGAGTGTGACCACCATTACTTTCGGGCCTGAGTGTAGACGGGCACTATACAAAAGTCTTGGATTTACAACAATTATAGATTACTAGCTAAAACCTTACAAGAAACATTAATATTGCACTAAAACTAAAGACCCAAAAATTTAAGTATATGTCTTAATTATACAAACACAACATTACAATATATCAACACTTGATATGAGAAACAAAGACACAATTAAAGGGAGATTAAAGAAAATAATAAAGACGTCAACATGAACTATAAATCAAAACACGAGGCCTACTGTGAATTATACAGTGAACAATTGAACAGGTGAAACGTTGTTATTTAGCAGAGGCCGCATCTCCCTGATATATAAGGATTCCATCAGCATGCAGCCCAAGAAGAAGCTGCCACCTCAACGCCAGTACCTTGTATCAGATTGTTTTACTACAACTTCTTTTCCACGGCTTGTAAAATGGAGGAAAGAGTCCTGAAAGATATTATTGATAGGAACGTTAGCCCCACAGACACCATACACATGATATAATTAACAATATATTACAAAACAAGAAGACCGCCAACTTACTTATGAAGAACTCTCTAGACAACATCAGGGGTCCGAGACTGTTCAACACGCTTCCACTACACATAAGGGGCATAACTGGCCGGCCCCTCACAGTGTTCAAGAGAGAACTGGATAAGCACCTCCAAAGGATACCTGATCAACCAGGCTGTGACTCATACGTCAGGCTGCGAGCAGCCGCGTCCAACAGCCTGGTTGTTCAGTCCGGCAACCAGGAGGCCTGGTCGACGACCGGGCCGCGGGGACGCTAAGCCCCGGAAGCACCTCAAGGTAACCTCAAGGTAAGGTAGGACACCAACCAGAACGCCTGAAGAGAGACCAAAGTCGTCTATGGCTGTTATGTTTATGCCCACTTGGGGGACTGTCAGCCCAAAGATCTTAGTATATAGGCAAGACAACAACGTCTCTCTCTAGGAGATTACCAATGCACAAGCAACAGGGCTTCGTTAAGGAGCATATAATCTCCTCACATAACCAGACCATCACCAGAGACATCTTAACAAGCAACATTGAAGTAATCGACCGGTACAGAAGACTGGATATCAGCGAGGCCGTACACATAAAAAAGTCAAGGCCAGCAATCAACATCCTCGCTTCATGCAGGTCGACGTTCAATCCCCGACCGTTCAAGTGGCTGGGAATCCCCCCCTCTCCCCCATTTCCATCTCAAATCCTTATTCAGATCCCTTCCAAGTGCTATATAGTCGTAATGGCTTGGCACTTTCTTCTGATAGTTCCTTTTCCTTCAGAAAATATACTGTTAAAAAGTACTGAAACTACAGCATGTATCTTTCAGAAAATATATTATAATGATCACTAAATTCTCTGGGGGAATCATTAAACATATTTCGCGCTTGACTATGGAAATTGCATAAGGATGGAGGGGGGGGGGGAGGTAAAATGCTAATATTTCTTAAGCTTATAAATTAGGCCTACCGAGGCCATTGTATAACCATTCTGTACCCCAGACCATTCTCCATGCCAGTTTAGGTTTGGATAGGTTAGGCTATCCCCAAGCATCTAGCCTCTAACTCTGAAGAGAAGAGCAAATGGACAGACATTCACTCTTTTACCGTACAAATGGCTACCCGGCATTGCCCGGGTTTCTCTGTCTCCAGTCTGTCAGTCTACCTATCCATCCATCTGTGTATATACTTATTTATCCATCCATTGTTCTATCTACATATCTATCCATCTATCTATACAGCTATCTATAACTCTGCTCATATATTTCTACATATATCTATCTACCTATCTGTCACTCTACTTATCCATCTTTACGTCCTTCTATCTATTTATCTATATTTTCACCTATCCTTCCATTTATCTGTCCATCTGACCATCTATCTGACCATGTATCTGTCCGTCATTCTATCCAGCAATGCTTCCATCCATCTGTCCATGTATCTCTTCATCTATCTATCCATATATATATCCATCAATCTAGCCGTCTATTTTCCCTTTTATCATCCATCTATTTAGATGATAAAATTAGATGATAAATTTAGATGATATCTCTTTACATCTCATCTTCTATTTAAATCCAACCGTCTATCTATCCACCAATCTGTCTATCCATCTTTCGTTCTATTAATCCATCTATCTATCCTTCTATCCATACATCTATATGTTCATCTATCCATCCATCTATCTATCCATCCTTGTATCAATCCATCTATCTATTTATTCTTGTATCAATACATCTATCTATATATCCATCAATCATACCTTCTAGCTATCCACCTATCCATATATCAAACCATCTTTCCCTCTATCCATCTATCTGTCTATCTATACATCTATCTACCCTTCTATCATTTTATCTTTTGATATATCCATCCATTAATCAATCCATCGAGCTATCCATGTATCCACCTGTTCATTCATCTTTCCTTCAATCTATCTATCTATCATTCTTTCCCTCTCTATATATATGTATTCATCTATCTATCCATATATCCTTCTATCCATTCATCTAACTGTCCATTTATCTATCTATATATGTATCAATTCGTCTATCTATCAATTCAACTATCAATCTATCGTTCTTTCCATCCATTATCTGTCCATATATCCATCTATCTATCCGTCTACCTCTCCATCTATCCATTAACATATATGTCCAATTAATATATATCTGTCTATTAATATTTCCATCTATTTTCGGTCAATTCATCCGTCTATCTGTTAATCTTTCCAACTATTCATTCATCTATACTTCACCTATCTTTCCATCAATTTTTCTATTCATCCATGTATCTGTCCCTCTATTTAACTGTCGTTCATTCGAACAAATCCACAAGGGCTGTGACGAAGATTCGAACCTGCGTCCGGGAGCATCCCAGACACTGCCTTAATCGAATGAGCTACGACAGGATTAAAAAAGAGTTGAAACCGAAGTTCTACTGAACTTACTGGATCCCGTAGCCTCTCCGAGGCACAATCCAGGATTTTACACAACTCCCCCCTGCACCCGAGCAATGTCAATAGGCCGTTCTCCCTCTTCTCCCTTACATCATTACACACAGAGATCACACTAACGTGATGCATCAAATTAATAAATCATAAGAACATAAGAACAAAGGCAACTGCAGAAGGCCTATTGGCCCATACGAGGGAGCTCCTATTTATAACCACCCAATCCCACTCATATACATGTCTAACCTATGCTTGAAACAATCGAGGGACCCTACCTCCACAATGTTACGCGGCAATTGATTCCACAAATCAACAACCCTGTTACTGAACCAGTATCAACCCAAGTCTTTCCTAAATCTAAACTTACCCAATTTATTCCCATTGTGTCGTGTTCTGTCTTGTGTTGATACTTTTAATACCCTAATAATATCCCCTTTGTTATGTCCATTCACCCACTTGTAAACCTCTGTCATGTCACCCCTAACTCTTCGCCTTTCCAGTGAATGCAACTTAAGCTTTGTTAATCTTTCTTCATATGAAAGATTTCTAATTTGGGGAATTAACTTAGTCATCCTACGCTGGACACGTTCAAGTGAATTTATATCCATTCTATAATATGGCGACCAAAACTGAACTGCATAATCTAAATGGGGCCTAACTAGAGCAAGATATAGCTTGAGAACCACACCAGGTGTCTTGTTACTAACGCTACGATTAATAAATCCGAGTGTCCGATTTGCCTTATTACGAACATTTATGCATTGATCCTTTTGTTTTAAATTCTTACTAATCATAACTCCCAGATCTCTTTCGCAATCCGACTTTTCAATCTCAACACCATCTAGCTCGTATCTTGTAACTCTATAATCATTACCTAACCTCAGAACTTTACATTTATCAGCATTAAACTGCATCTGCCAATCCTTTGACCATTTCAAAACCCTATCTAGATCATCTTGAAGTGATAGTGAGTCCTCCTCCGAATTAATTTCCCTACCGATTTTCGTATCATCGGCAAATTTGCAAATGTTGCTACTCAAACCTGAATCTAAATCATTTATATATATTATAAACAACAGGGTCCCAGGACAGAGCCTTGAGGCACTCCACTTACAACATTTTCCCACTCTGACTTAACTCCATTTATACTAACTCTCTGTTTCCTTTGGTATAGCCATGCCCTAATCCAGCTTAATATAGCACCCCCAATACCATGAGACTATCTTTTTAATCAGTCTTTCATGTGGCACTGTATCAAAAGCTTTGCTAAGGTCAAGGTACACAACATCACAATCCTTACCACTATCAACTGCCTCAACTATGCTAGAATAAAAAGATAACAAATTTGTTATACATGAACGGCCATTTATAAAACCATGTTGCGACTCAATTATTAATTTATGTTTTTCAAGATGAAGACGAATTTTATTTGCTATTATAGATTCGAGTAACTTTCCCACAATAGACGTTAGGCTAATTGGTCGATAGATAGACGCAAGTGATCTATCTCCTTTCTTAAAAACTGGTATCACATTAGCAACTTTCCAAAACTCTGGCACTCTGCCTGACTCTATTGATTTATTAAATATGGTTGACAGTGGATCACAAAGCTCCTTTTTGCATTCGTTAAGCACCCTGGCAAGCACTTTATTGCCCTGGGGATTTGTTTGGTTTGAGTTATACTATTTGTTTAAGAACATCCTCCCTGGTAACTGCTAAACTCGTCAACCTGTCCTCGTCCCCACCCACATATACTTGTTCGGCTGAAGGCATATTGTTAAGTTCCTCTTTAGTAAATACAGATTCAAAATATTTATTAAAAATACTACTCATCTCTTCATCACTATCTGTTATTTGACCTGTCTCAGTTTTTAATGGACCTATCCTTTCCCTAGTCTTAGTTCGATATAACTGAAAAAACCCTTTAGGATTTGTCTTTGCTTGCCCTGCTATGCGAACTTCATAGTTTCTTTTTGCTTTCCTAATCTCTTTTTTAACATTTCTAACCAGTTGTATGAATTCCTGTTCTAAAGTGACCTCCCCATTTTTAATCCTTTTGTACCAAGCTCTCTTTTTACATATAAGGTTCTTCAAATTCTTTGTTATCCACTTTGGGTCATTAGTATTCGATCTATTCAATTTGTATGGTATACTACGTTCCTGTGCTTTGTTTAAAATATTCTTAAATAAGTTATATATTGAATCCACATCAAAATCCCCATACACGTCACCTATCGCTGGGTTCATTTCTCGCTCCAAGACCGGCCCACACCCCATACGCAAGACTTTCCAATCAATTTGACCCCAAAAATTTCTTAGGCTATTAAAATCAGCTTATCGAAAATCTGGCACTTTAACAGAATTTTCTCCTACAGGTCTATTCCATTCTATGCTAAATCTGATTTCTTTGTGATCACTGTTCCCTAGCTCACTCCCTATTTCGATGTCATTAATTTGTGTTTCCCTGTTAGTTAACACTAAATCTAAAATATTATATTCCCATCCACAAGGGCCGTGACGAGGATTCGAACCTGCGTCCGGGAGCATCTTTGTTTCAAACTCCGAGGCATAAACTCTCCGAGTTTGTGCCTCGGAGAGGCTACGGGATCCAAGATCTACGGGACTACGGGATCAGTAGAACTTCGGTTTCAACTCGTTTAACCCTGTCGTAGCTCAGTCGATTAAGGCAGTGTCTGGGATGCTCCCAGACGCAGGCTCGAAACCTCGTCACGGCCCTTGTGGATTTGTTCATTTGATGCATCACGTTAGTGTGATCTCTGTGTGTAATGTCGTTCCTTCTATCTATCTATCCGTCTTCAATTTTTCTATACATCTCTATATCTCTCTCTGCCTGTCCCTCACTCTCTGTCTCTATCTGCGCATCTATTCATTCATTTATCCCCCCATCTATCCATCTACCAATCTATCCATAAATCTTTACACTCATCTGTCTATTATCCCACATCTCTGTCAATCTGTTCATTTATTGGGTTCCTTCTTTTTACCTCTCCTCCATTTTCCTTTATCTCCCTATTCACACCTCCTTCCTGGTTTATCTCCCTATTCACACCCCCCTGCTTGATCTCCCTATTCACCCTCCTTCATCCTTTGCCTCTTTTCATATTCTCTCATAAAATGTATTATAAAGAAGAACTTAAGCAACTGACAAGCTATATCTATCCATTTGCCGTGTGCCCTCATCTTCCCCCCTGTCTCTGCCTCTTTTGCCGTCGTTGTCTATTTCTGTATCTCTGTGTCTATCTGTATGTCTGTCTATAGGTCTGCCTTTGCCTGCCTCTCTTTGTCTCTGTTTTTCTTTATCTCTCTCTAATTGTTTATGTGTTTTCTGTGTCTGTCTCATTCTCAGTCTTTTTATGTCTGTCTCTCTTCACGTAAAAAAAGGCTTTGACTTTTTTATTTTTAAATAATTTTATTAACAGTGTAGCTGACGGACAGTGCCAGAAGTCGTCGTCGAGTTCATAAAGTGACAATATAGCACGCTGTTCCCTCTTTGAATTTTGGCGACCCTGAGCAGCCTATGATCATCCCATACCCCAGACCATTCCCTGTGTCATGGTGAGGTTTGCCCCCAAGTATCTGGCCTCCAGTTTTGGACAGACAAACAGACATTCTCTCTTAAAAGCATATATTTATTGCATATTTAGGGGCTATCCAGCATTGCCTGGATCTGCCTGTCGTCCAACTTTCCATCTGTCTATAAATGTATCTGTTTATCCATCCATCTATCAATCAATTTATCAATCCATCCCCACATAAATGATCTGTCTATCCCCGCATAAATGAAAGTATGTTGTGGAATGATCTCACTGTAAAACCTGTCCATTTTAACCTTTGAGAGTAAAGAGCTATAATTATACTGTGTAAATTTTAGTATATAAATTTGTTGACACAGTGATAGTAATAAAATATGAAACAAAATAAGAATATTAGTTATCTCCTTAAATAATATTCACTCACGTGCCTCACTACTGTGCGTCCCTCCGGAACTCAACACAATTATTGTACACGAGAAGGTACCAATTGCACATATATTAGAACGTACTAATACCATATATATTACAACATACTAATAACATATGTATTAGAAAGTACTAATAAAATAGTATTAAACATTCAGTTAATAAAATAATGTAAATATTGATGAAAACACAACGTAAATCAATAATCACTCGCTCAGTAATAAAGGAAGGAGTCTTTAAAGTCAATATCATGAGAGAACTGGTAATGCAAATCAATCATTTACACATTGTTTGTTCCAGATAACAGAGGTGGAGTTATGAGCCATTGTTTGTTCCAATCATAAGCGGCAGTGTATATATATATATATACCCATTGTTTGACCCAATCATTAGCAGCGGTGTTATGAGTTGTTATTTGTTCCAATCACCACCGGCGGTGGTATGAGCCATTGTTTGTTCCAATCATCAGTGGCGGTGTTAGGAGCCATTGTTTGTGCCAATCATAAGCGGCGGTGGTATGACCCATTGTTTGTTCCAATCACCAGCGGACATGATATAAGACTTTGTTTACTCCAATCATCAGCGACGGTGTTATGAGTCATTGTTTGTTCCAATCAGCGGCAGTGTTATGAGTCATTGTTCCAACCATCAGCGGCGGTGTTAGGAGCCAATAATCTTACTCTTTTGATCATATCTAACTACAAGAAAGACTGCTACCAAAATATACTAATATTAGAACACACGACCTAGCTAAGGGCCTTCGTGAGAAGAAGTCGTCAAGAGAGGTGGTGACAAGTCGCCAATATACGTTATTCTTAAAAAAGACGAATATCTCGCAAAAATGAACCTCATCCTCTCCGACCAAGTAAATTACATAGGGTTACGAGGGACTTTACTTCGAAATTGAAAATGAAGGCAAACAAATTGAAATTGTGAATGCCAAGAAATCTAGACTACACGTTTCAAAGCTTATCGGGGAATACAAACCAGGTTATGCATATGGGAATGTCAAGACCCACAAACCCAGTAACCCACGTCGGTCAATCATCAGCCAGATAACCACACACAAGCATAGAGATTGGCTAAGCAACTCAACTGCCAGATGACTCATTATGTGCCTTGTGCTTTCAGTCTGAATTCTCCAAAAAAAATTTGTTGACTTATTGAGGGGAGCACGGACCACGGGGACGAGAGCCTCTGTGGATGTGGAGTCGCTGTTTACCAACTTGCCTGTGGACGAAACAATCAGGATGATGATGGACAGAGTGAATCGGGATCCAGCTTGTACCCCTCTAGACATACCAGAGAGCATACTGAGGAAGTTACTCGAAGCTTGTTCTAAAGAGACACCCTTCTCGAGTCCCGATGGGCACATGTATAACCAAGTAGATGGTGTCGCCACGGGTTCTCCCAATAGGTGTCCTGTTCGCGAATTTTTACATGGGTACCATAGAGCAGAGGGTCTTAGTTGACATGGACTTAAAACCTGCCATATACATCAGGTATGTTGACGACATATTTATGCAGGTACATGATGTCGGTCGTTTGCAGCAGTTCAAGGAAGCATTTCAGCAAAATTCGGTGTTAAGTTTCACTTACGAGAGGGAGAGTGATGGAAAACTGCCCTCTCTAGATGTAACAGTTACGGAAAGGAATGGAGGCTTTCTTACTGCAGTCTACACTAAGGAAACGAACATAGGAATGTGCCTTAATGCTAATAGTAACTGTCCAGACACGAATAAGTGTAGGCAACAACTACGTCGACCGAGCTCTCATTCACAGCTTTGGTTGGAAGTAGGTCGACGAAAAACTCGGTAGTAAGACAGATCCTAGTCAATAATAGCTTCTCTAGCGGTTATGTTAAGGACGCCATTAAAAGAAAGGTGATACGTCATGCAATCCATGAAGAAGCAGTGAACACAACACCCGTACACCCTATCAGATTGTTTTACAGGAACTTTTTTTCCATGGCTAGTAAAACGGAGGAAAGCGTCCTGAAAGATAGTATTGATAGGAACGTTAGCCCTACAGACACCAATCAGAAGATACAATTAACAATTGACTACAAAAACAATTGGACAACCAACTTGATTATGAAGAACTCACCAGACACCAAGCAAAACACCTTACGAGAGACTAATGTAGTCTATGCCTTCACATGCCTACTTGGGGACTGTAAGCCTAAAAAATCTCAGTATATTGGCAAGACAACAACGACTCTCTCCAGGCAATTAACAATGCACAAGCAACAGGGGTCCATCAAGGAGCATAAAATCTCCTCAAACAACCAGATCATCACCAGAGGCATCTTGACAAGTAGCACTGAAATAATCGTATAACGACAGCAGCAACCCTTTCTCGCACTTGCTTATAGTCAATATTGGCTTATTTAATAAGTCCATATGTGACATACTAATTAATTGTGAATATTTTAGTTTACCTTGAAAAGCTTCACAGAAAACACAGACCCTCACCTAACCTTCTTAGTATGTTAAGACAAACATCTTATTGCTTCTTATTTACAATTATTACTTAACCTATCAACGGTATAGGTTAAGTAATAATTGTAAATAAGAAGCAATAAGATGCTTATCTTAACATACTAAGGTTAGGTGAGGTCGGTGTTTTCTATGAAGCTTTTCAAGGTAAACTAAAATATTCGCAATCAATTAGTATGTCACATATGAACTTATTAAATAAGCCGATATTGACTGTACACAAGTGCGAGAACGGGTTGACAGCAGACGACTGGACAGTGGTCTATCTATGAAATATCTATGCCCAAGTTGACCACCGAGGGCTGTCGGATCTTGGATAAATAGCCTCACGACTACCAAGAGTGTGGTCTAGTGGTTAAAGTACCAGGTACGCCAAGGGGCATAGTGCTCGTGGCTGACTGGGTTCGAATCCATTTGGGGTGTTTAGTTTTCAGTTATACAAATATATATGAGTGTCAGACCACGGAGGAAGAATTGAAGCAGGAATTTCCTTAAATACTTTCGTATATTAATACATCTTGAGAAGGAAGGAATCATCTCCATTCCTTCTGAAGATATATTAATATATGAAAGTACTTAAGGAAATTCCTGTTTCAATTCTTTCTCCGTGGTCTGACACTGTCACATTTTTCATCAAGTGTTAATTTTCGTGATTTACACACACATACACACATACACACACACACACACACACACACACACACACACACACACACACACACACACACACCCACACACACACACACACACACTGTTACGGACTCGAGTCCATCGTCGAAGCAGGGACGACATCGCCATCTGTGAGTCCCCTCCCGACACCCCCTCCAAATGGACGACGCCATCTAGTGGTGACAGGATATGCCGGCAATAGGAGCTGGATTCCTGTCTTAATTGACTAGTGGAGTAGCCGCTGCTGACCTCTGGTGAGGTAGTGCTTAGACAGTGAACGCCATCTATGGAGTGAAGAGGTGGACGTTTCTGTCTAAGCTTGTGAGTGATGTTCCCTAGAGCGTCCCAGTATTAATGACGTGTCTGGTTTATTTAAATGAGGTACAATAAGCACTTATTTCTTAGCAAATGGACCGGAGAAGCACTAACTCTTTAAGTAGGTGGGCGTTTTTGTAAGTGATGTTTCCTGGTGGCCCCAGGTCGTGTCCCCAGTACTGATGACGTGTCTGGTTTCAGAGTCGACCTGGGACTGCAGTGTTGGACGATGGGGCAGTCTACCCCAAAGCAGCCAAGGTCTCTTCACCAGTCTGCTTTGAAGAAGCTGTGAGCTACCCCCGGACGAACTCTGTTGAGAGTACAATAGCCTGCCTGAGAAGTGGCAGTGTCGGGAATCGCCTTATCCGGGGTTGGCTGGTGGAAGAGACCACCCACTGGGGTGCTGTATGAGGAGAGTGACTGGCGAGTCACACGAGGCTCCTGGCTAGGGTTCGCAACCCTAGTATCGGTCGTGGAGTAGCTTATACAGCGGAGCTAATCGGTACCTGCCAGCTACAGGCTGGATTGTGGCTGAAGGCCTCCACGACGAAGCATCCAGTGGGACTGTGATTTGGCTGGCCTGTGGCCAGGGTAGATTCGGGGTAGTCAGCGTGGATTCATCGTGGGCCACGGAAGAAGGAACCAGGGCTACCCAGAGTGAGCATCGCCGAATATCCAGTGTCTTCGGAGGAAGACGGAACTGTATATAAGTGTAGTTATAATCCCCGTGTGTGACCTGTTTTATATATATATGGTGGTGGTAAATATATTTGAAGGGAAATTCTCATAATCTAGTGTACTTGTATACCTCCCCCGTTAATTTTACTTGTGTTACGGAGCTCACCCCTTGAAAGCCTCTACTAACTTGGGGCCGAATTCCCAAAACTCTACTACCATCAGAGAAGAACCCGGTTGCATCCCAGTAGGGCCGTAACACACACACACACACACACACACACACATACACACATACACACATACACACACACACACACACACACACACACAAGGTCAAGCCATGCCCTCCCCAAACCCACCTTCCCATCCCCCCTCCCCAAATACCCCTTCCCACTCCCCTGCCCCTTCTACCCCATTGACTTCAATTCCATCTACTCCATCCCAGCTTCCACTGCACCCCTCTTCCACTCACCCCCAAACCCCACCCAACCCTCACCCCTCCTATGCACCTCCAGCCCACATTTAACCCCCTCACCTTGTGACCCCCTAACACCTTCCCCCATCTCCCTCTTCCCCTCTTCTACCCCAAAACCCCCACCTACCCCCGATTCCCCCCTAACTAATATACCCTCTCTTCCACTCCCAGCACCCATGCTCCATTCTCATCTCAGCTCTCCGCCCTCAGTATCCCTCTTCCCCCCAACCTCTCAACCTCTATCTGACTCTCAGTCTCACTCTATTTCTCAACCCCCCTATGCTATTCAGACCCCTAACTTTCAGACCCATTATGCCCTTCCTACCCCCCTAGATGCCCAGACCTCATTCGCCTACCAGGCACTCCCAGGCACCCCCCTAGCACCCCCCCACTCACCCTCCCACTCACCCCCACAGCCCCCACTTGCCCCCCAGACACCCCCCAGTTCCCCCCAGACCCCTGGTGAAAGGGGGAACTCTGACACCCGAGTTTCCAAGAAGAGTCTCAAGGTTTGGTACACCAATGCTGATGGGGTAGCCAATAAAGCAGAAGAGATAAAAGAAAGAGTTAGTGAGGCAGACCCAGACATAGTGGCAATAGTGGAAACTAAAATAAATGGCATGATCTCGGATGCAATCTTTCCAGAGGGGTACCAGGTGATAAGAAAAGAAAGGACACAGAGACAGGGAGGAGGAGTGGCACTACTAATAAAGCGGAAATGGAAGTTTGATGAGCTGGAAAATCCGGGTACCAATGAAAGCACAAGCTTCATACATGGAACTCTGACAGTGGATGGGAAGAAGATTGTAATCTTGATACTCTACAATCCCCCACCAAACAGTAGAAGGCCCAGGCAGGAGTACGAGGACAGCAACAAGACATGTATGGATGAACTGCAGAGGGCAGCAACTTTAGCGCATAGAATGAGAGCGAAGCTGCTGGTCATGGGGGACCTAAATCACGGAGAGATAGATTGGGAAACGAGGAATCCCCATGGCGGGGAGGAGACCTGGGGAGCGAAGCTGGTAGACGTTATTGACAGGAATTTCCTAACACAGCATGTGAAAGAAGATACTAGGGAAAGAGGAGGGGATACGCCCAGCCTATTAGATTTCATTATCACTCAGAATGTAGAAGACATCGAGCAGTTGGAACATGAAATACCACTAGGAGCTAGTGACCATTGTGTCCTAGCCTTTGACTACATGATGGAGCTTAAAATTGTGACCAAAGGACAAGAGGTCCGGGAAAGGAGACTTGATTACAGAAAAGGGGACTACAGAAGGATAAGGGACTACCTGGGAGAAGTGCAGTGGGAGGAAGAACTTAGAGGAAAAACAGTGCAAGGTATGATGAACCAAGTCATATTGAAATGCAAGGAGGCTGAAGATAGATTTATTCCAACAATAAAGGAAAAAAGCAGGAGGGAATATAATAACCCATGGTTTAATAGACAGTGTCAGGAAGCAAAGGTGAGAAGCAGGAGGGAGTGGAGGAAGTACAGAAGACAAAGGACAGAGGACAACAGGATTAGATGTAACAGAGCTAGGAATGATTACATTAACATAAGACGAGTGTCGGAAAGAAATTATGAGAACGATATTGCAGTCAAAGCGAAAAAGCAACCAAAATTACTACATAGCCATATAAGAAGGAAGATGTCGGTAAATGACCAAGTGACAAGACTGAGGAAAACAGAAGGGGCATATACAGAAAGCGACAAGGAAATCTGCGAGGTACTGAATGCAAAATTCCATGGAGTGTTCACTACCGAGCCTGAGCAGCTCCCATTGTTAGAAGAGATTATCCAAGATGAAAGACTATCAGATATAGAGGTGACAGCAGAGGATGTAATGAAACAGTTGACAACACTGGATGCAAATAAAGCTGTTGGACCAGACAAAGTATCACCGTGGATACTTAAAGAGGCAGCGCAGGCTCTCAGCGTGCCTCTGGCAATGATCTTCAATGAGTCACTTATGTCGGGAGAATTGCCCAGTTGCTGGAAGGAGGCAAATGTCGTACCGATTTTCAAAAAGGGGGATAGGGAGGAGGCACTTAACTACAGACCCGTATCACTGACAAGCATCCCCTGCAAAATACTTGAAAGAATAATTAGGCTAAGACTTGTTGAGCACCTGGAGAGCATTGGGTTTGTAAACAAGCACCAACATGGGTTCTGGACAGGGAAATCATGCCTAACAAACCTTTTAGAATTCTATGATAAAGTAACAAGGATAAGGCAGGACAGAGAAGGCTGGGCAGACTGCATATTTCTTGACTGCCAAAAGGCCTTTGATACGGTACCGCACATGAGACTGCTATACAAACTTGAGAGGCAGGCAGGAGTAAGCGGAAAGGCCCTAGTATGGGTGAAGAACTACCTAACAGGAAGGAGCCAGAGGGTAATGGTAAGGGGCGAAAAGTCGGACTGGCGAGCAGTAACAAGTGGAGTACCTCAAGGATCGGTGCTGGGACCAATCCTCTTTCTAATTTACGTAAATGATATGTTTACAGGAGTGGAATCATACATGTCAATGTTTGCAGATGACGCAAAATTAATGAGAAGAGTTGTGACAGACGAGGATTGTAGGATCCTCCAAGAGGACTTAAACAGGCTGCAGAGATGGTCAGAGAAATGGCTACTGGAGTTTAACACCAGTAAATGTAAAGTTATGGAAATGGGATCAG
Source organism: Procambarus clarkii (assembly GCF_040958095.1). Taxonomy (NCBI): domain Eukaryota; kingdom Metazoa; phylum Arthropoda; class Malacostraca; order Decapoda; family Cambaridae; genus Procambarus; species Procambarus clarkii. Next base: position 20,068,352 of record NC_091178.1, read on the forward strand.
GTGACAGGAGACCAAAGGGACAGTACACAATGAAGGGGAACAGCCTACCTGTAACGATTCGAGAAAGAGACCTGGGAGTGGATGTGACACCTAATCTAACTCCTGAGGCACATATAAATAGGATAACGACAGCAGCGTACTCTACACTGGCGAAAATTAGAACTTCATTCAGAAACCTAAATGAGGAAGCTTTTAGGGCGCTTTACACTGCCTACGTGAGACCCGTCTTAGAGTATGCCGCGCCATCATGGAGCCCCCACCTGAAGAAACACATAAAGAAACTGGAGAAGGTTCAGAGGTTTGCGACGAGGCTTGTCCCAGAGCTACGAGGGATGGGATATGAAGAGCGGCTGAAGGAACTGAACCTTACGACACAAGAGAAAAGAAGGGAGAGAGGAGATATGATAGGGACATATAAAATACTCAGGGGAATTGACAAAGTGGAAATAGATCAAATGTTCACACGTAATAATAACAGAACGAGGGGACATGGGTGGAAACTGGAAACTGAGATGAGTCACAGAGATGTTAGGAAGTTTTCTTTTAGCGTGAGAGTAGTAGAAAAATGGAATGCACTTGGGGAACAGGTTGTGGAAGCAAATACTATTCATACTTTTAAAACTAGGTATGATAGGGAAATGGGACAGGAGTCATTGCTGTAAACAACCGATAGCTAGAAAGGCGGGATCCAAGAGTCAATGCTCGATCCTGCAAGCACATATAGGTGAGTACATATAGGTGAGTACACACACACACACACACATACACACATTATATATATATGTATATATATATATATATATATATATATATATATATATATATATATATATATATATATATATATATATATATATATATATATATATATATATATATATGTAAGTGACGAGAGAATTACTCCTCGAAACTCAGTCACAGCCCGAGGCTCTGCAAAGCAAGCACCCACCCAGAGCCCCTCAAGGCGACAACACCGTTACGCCACCAGCGGAGACCATTTCAGACCCATTAACTGTTGGTGAATCTGAGGTCTACAAAGCAGCTCTTTCTTTCTCACCTGGGTCAGCAGGCGGGTTTACAGGATTAAAACCTCAACACATCAAGCAAATGTTAAACACTGCAGTTGGTGATGCTGCACAAGATCTTCTCAGGGAACTCACAAGGTTCGTCAATGTGTGCCTGGCTGGTGATATATCTGAGGTCATAGGACAGCCTAGACCCACATCTTGTCGACGCATGAGGAGCAAGCTAAGTGTTGACAGCTAGTGTGGTAATGACCTGGGAAATGAGTAAAAAAAAAAAATAAGGAGAGAAAGACGTGAGTACTATTATCATTGTGTACAGTGTGATGAGTACCAGTGGAAATTCCCGGTAAGAGTTGTCTCAGAGCCTCGCCAGGCTAGAGAAGCAGCTGGGAGACAGTTGTTTGTAGCACCTCCAGGTGACTGGTAGGGCGGTACCTAGAGATAGATGTTATACACGGGACCACACTGTAGTATCATAATGTATATATGTGTAGACTGACTCGAGTATGTAACCGGTCAGTGTAGAGATTTACCATATAAGTGATCCAGCCTGTCGATTCTATATAATCGTTCAGACTGGATTAATGCCATAGAGTACCGTAAAATTATAATCATTAGAGGTAGGCAGGCCAGGTGCAGGGATGTCAGTGGGTACCCCTGAGGTCTGTGTAGTTAGTTACATTTACCTGATGATATAATTTTCATTGATTATGTGAATGCCATTTCTATGTGTTCATTTGCATGTTTATGTACTATGTTGTGTGGTAAATCAGTAGATGTGATTGCTGACTGATTGCCTAATGATGTCATTAGCATGTGGGGTATGCTGACGGCATCATTATGTTGCAGGTTTGTGCAGTGTTGTTATCAGTTTATACAATATTATTGCCCTAGGAACTGTGTTGAGGGTTTAAGGGACCTCTAGGATTATTCAGGGGAATTCACAGTGCTTAATGAGAGCAGGCAATTGATGGGTTAATTCCCTTGCTGAGGTAAGTGTGTGCTCACAGTAGTCTTTTGCAACGGGTGCAAGATAAGGGGGGCAGTAATATTGGTATACTCTTGTGTGTTGCACAACCGTGTGTCATTATTGTGTGGACACAGTAATTAACGAGTTGCAGTAGTCGCAACCGTATGTGGGCAGTGCATTTGTGATGTTGCATGCCATTGGAGTGTGACCTATGAAACACTGGGGTTACTTTGTTTCTTTAAGTTGTGTTGAGGACTTAAGGATTCAGTGAGTTAATAATTGGGGAATTAACTGGATAAGGGGTGCACACTTATTGTGGAGTGAGTGAGAGCTGTTATGAGAGAGAACAGCGTTGAGCTTGAGTGAGATACGTCTCGGGAGCAATTAATTGTCCGTGTGACAACTAATTGACCACTCTAGCTAATTATGTAATTAGCTTTCTCATCATGAATTCACGTAGTGGGAGAGGATCTGTCAGAGTCTGTCAGTATTTGTGTTAACGTAATTTGCTCGAGACTAATTACCTTCCTGGGGTATAGCAATTAGTGGCTCAGGTTAATTAGTGGAGTAATTAATATTGGAGAGCTCCGATGACCCGATAAAACGAGGTCATGGAGCTAGCATAAATCGTTGTATTAATCATATCCTGTCTGAGGACAGTGGATTAGTGGCACATCTTGTTAATTAGGGGTAATTAACTCCTTTCCCGTGAATTCACAGTGTTTGATGAGACCTGCTTAGGCAGTGCGGAGTGAGACGTATTTATGGATGATTAATTATCGGTCCTGGCGACAGTTAATTAATTGCTCAGAATTAATTAGGGTAATTATCACTCACTAGTAAGTTTTTGACACAGACTGTTGAGAAGCTACCAAGTTAGGGTAGGCTTAGTTAACGTAACTCAATGGAGATGTAATTAGTGGTCCGTTTGACCTTAATTGAGAATTACTCACTGAATACTTGCAAGGAGTCAATTGTGATGTAATATAAGTTTGAGTTATTGTTAACAAGAGAGACAAGTGTTAAAGATTAACGTAGGGTATCATCATGTTGTTGTCTAGTGTGAGACAATTGTTTGTGATTACCGTAGTACTTTGTTGCTGACTGCTGCGATCAGTCAATTAACGTAATTAATCACTTAAGGCAATTTCTTTTGGTTGTCGTCTGGTGACGAGAGTAGAGTAATCTAGGGATTTGTGGAGCTGTGTCCCAGAATCCCGCCTTGCCTGTCTTTGTTACTGTTTACAACAGGGCAACTTCCTGTAGGGAGTTGCAAAGAGTGTTCACACTGGGTTATGATTGGGGTGGCGGGGTCACTTTTGGACTACCCGCCTAGTTACGTGGGTCTCTCCTGGGGGCGGGAGGACCCCTAAGTTTGTGATTATAGTAGCTGTCAGGGAAACCGAGACACTATTGATTGCATGCTTGTGTCTTCAGTGGATATCCTTCATTTGTTCAGTTAGTTCATGTTGTCAGCCCGAAGTGTCAGCAAGATGGAGACTGCTGTCACTTCTCGAGGGGCTGTTGAATAGCTGTGTTGCAAATGCCACTTGTTGGACAATAACGTAACCATTCGCTGTGGTGTAACTTAGTCTGTGATATTTTTCTTTGATTTGCAATATTGCGTCATCAGTGGGCACACCTGTGTTTAGGTTAGTTCAGTATGCAGCCTCACAGCAAGGGTTGCTATTTAGCTGTTTGTTATCGTGCCACTGGATGGACATTAATGTAATGTAAACTCAGTAATGTAGTAGTTAGTCTCTTGTTATTAATAAATTGTTATGTTATAGAAAACGGTCTTTGATGTCAACCCTTCAATCATATTATTCCACCATATTTCTGCATATTACGATTAAATGTTGATTGTGATCTTGATATGACGGCTGTTCTTGGGAATTCGAATTCCAATTCATAGCGCCACATCAAATATAAATATTTGATTGTGAGAACCCGTCAGTTACCCTTTAGCTACTAGGTACGACATATATATATATGTCGTACCTAGCAGCCAGAACGCACTTCTCGGTCCACTATGCAAGGCCAGATTTGCCTAATAAGCCAAGTTTTCATGAATTAATTGTTTTTTGACTACCTAACCTAACCTAACCTAACTTTTTCGGTTACCTAACCTAACCTAACCTATAAAGATAGGTTAGGTTAGGTTGGGTAGGGTTGGTTAGGTTCGGTCATATATCTACGTTAATTTTAACTCCAATAAAAAAATATTGACCTCATACATAATGAAATGGGTAGCTTTACCATTTCATAAGAAAAAAATTAGAGAAAATATATTAATTGATTAAAACTTGGCTTGTTAGGCAAATCGGGCCTTGCATAGTAGGCCGAAAAGTGCATTCTGGCTACTTGGTACGACATTATATATATATATATATATATATATATATATATATATATATATATATATATATATATATATATATATATATATATGTCGTACCTAGTAGCCAGAACTCACTTCTCAGCCTACTATGCAAGGCCCGATTTGCCTAATAAGCCTAGTTTTCATGAATTAATGTTTTTTCGACTACCTAACCTACCTAACCTAACCTAACCTAACGTTTTCGGCTACCTAACCTAACCTAACCTATAAAGATAGGTTAGGTTAGGTTAGGTAGGGTTGGTTAGGTTCGGTCATATATCTACGTTAATTTTAACTCCAATACAAAAAAATTGACCTCATACACAATGAAATGGGTAGCTTTATCATTTCATAAGAAAAAAATTTGAGAAAATATATTAATTCAGTAAAACTTGGCTTATTAGGCAAATCGGGCCTTGCATAGTAGGCTGAGAAGTGAGTTCTGGCTACTAGGTACGACATATATATATATATATATATATATATATATATATATATATATATATATATATATATATATATATATATATATATATATATATATATATATTTGTTGGTCTTTCTTGTAAACATATGTCGCTGAATATGACCAAAAAGATTTTTTGGTCAAAAAAAAAAGAAAAGAAATTAATATATATATATATATATATATATATATATATATATATATATATATATATATATATATATATATATATATATATATATATATATATATATATATATATATATATATATATATATATATATATATATTAATTTCTTTTCTTTTTTTTTTGACCAAAAAATCTTTTTGGTCATATTCAGCGACATATGTTTACAAGAAAGACCAACAAATATATATATATATATATATATATATATATATATATATATATATATATATATATATATATATATATATATGTCGTACCTAGTAGCCAGAACTCACTTTTTGGCCTACTATGCAAGGTCCAATTTGCCTAATAAGCCAAGTTTTCCTGAATTAATAAATTTTTTCTATTTTCTTTCTTATGAAATGATAAAGCTACCCATTTCATTATGTATGAGGTCAATTTTTTTTTATTGGAGTTAAAATTAACGTAAATATATGACCGAACCTAACCAACCCTACCTAACCTAACCTAACCTATCTTTATAGGTTAGGTTTGGTTAGGTAGCCGAAAAAGTTAGGTTAGGTTAGGTTAGGTAGGTTAGGTAGTCGAAAAACAATTAATTCATGAAAACTTGGCTTATTAGGCAAAACGGGCCTTGAATAGTAGGCTGAGAAGTGCGTTCTGGCTACTAGGTACGACATATATATATATATATATATATATATATATATATATATATATATATATATATATATATATATATATATATATATATGCAAGGTCCAATACCTAGTAGGTCCGTACCTAGTAGCCAGAAGTGCGTTCTGGCTACTAGGTACGACATATATATATATATATATATATATATATATATATATATATATATATATATATATATATATATATATATATATATATATATATATATATATATATATATATATATATATATAGTAGCCAGAACTCACTTCTCAGCCTACTATGCAAGGCCCGATTTGCCTAATAAGCCTAGTTTTCATGAATTAATGTTTTTTCGACTACCTAACCTAACCTAACCTAACGTTTTTGGCTACCTAACCTAACCTAACCTATAAAGATAGGTTAGGTTAGGTTAGGTAGGGTTGGTTAGGTTCGGTCATATATCTACGTTAACTTTAACTCCAATAAAAAAAAATTGACCTCATACATAATGAAATGGGTAGCTTTATCATTTCATAAGAAAAAAATTAGAGAAAATATATTAATTCAGTAAAACTTGGCTTATTAGGCAAATCGGGCCTTGCATAGTAGGCTGAGAAGTGAGTTCTGGCTACTAGGTACGACATATATATATATATATATATATATATATATATATATATATATATATATATATATATATATATATATATATATATATATATATATATATATATGTCGTACCTAGTAGCCAGAATGCACTTCTCAGCCTACTATGCAAGGCCCGATTTGCCTAATAAGCCAAGTTTTCATGAATTAATTGTTTTTCGACTACCTAACCTACCTAACCTAACCTAACCTAACTTTTTCGGCTACCTAACCTAACCTAACCTATAAAGATTGGTTAGGTTAGGTTAGGTAGGGTTGGTTAGGTTTGGTCATATATCTACGTTAATTTTAACTTCAATAAAAAAAATTGACCTCAAACATAATGAAATGGGTAGCTTTATCATTTCATAAGAAAAAAATTAGAGAAATAATATTAATTCAGGAAAACTTGGCATATTAGGCAAAACGGGCCTTGCATATTAGGCTGAGAGGTGCATTCTGGCTATTAGGTACGACATATATATATATATATATATATGTCGTACCTAATAGCCAGAACGCACTTCTCAGCCTACTATTCAAGGCCCGATTTGCCTAATAAGCCAAGTTTTCATGAAATAATGTTTTTTCGTCTACCTAACCTACCTAACCTAACCTAACCTAGCTTTTTTTGGCTACCTAACCTAACCTTACCTATAAATATAGGTTAGGTTAGGTTAGGTAGGGTTGGTTAGGTTCGGTCATATATCTACGTTAATGTTAACTCCAATAAAAAAAAATTGACCTCATACATAGAGAAAAGGGTTGCTTTATCATTTCATAAGAAAAAAATTATAGTAAATATATTAATTCAGGAAAACTTGGCTTATTAGGCAAATCGGGCCTTGAATAGTAGGCTGAGAAGTGAGTTCTGGCTACTAGGTACGACATATATATATATACATATATATATATATGTATATATATATATATATATATATATATATATATATATATATATTATATATATATATATATATATATATATATATATATATATATATATATATATATGTCGTACCTAGTAGCCAGAACTCACTTCTCAGCTTACTATGCAAGGCCCGATTTGCCTAGTAAGCCAAGTTTTCATGAATTAATTGTTTTTCGACTACCTAACGACTACCTAACCTACCTAACCTAACCTAACCTAACTTTTTCGGCTACCTAACCTAACCTAACCTATAAAGATAGGTTAGGTTAGGTTAGGTAGGGTTGGTTAAGTTAGGTCATATATCTATGTTAATTTTAACTCCATTAAAAAAAATTGACCTCATACATAATGATTTGGGTAGCTTTATCATTTTATAAGAAAAAAATTAGAGAAAATATATTAATTCATGAAAACTTGGCTTATTAGGCAAATCGGGCCTTGCATAGTTGGCTGAGAAGTGCGTTCTGGCTACTAGGTACGACATATATATATATATATATATATATATATATATATATATATATATATATATATATATATATATATATATATATATATATATATATATATATACATATATATATTATTTTTTTTTTTAATACCACCCCCCCCCCTAATGTATAAGGAGTCTATTTGTGAGAATATTGCAGATATACAATCCACTTAACCTCATACAAATTGCTATGGAAATATATAAATTAATGTATATATAAATTTGTTTTAAATTCATATAAATTAAATAAATATAATTCTCATGAGTCGGTTCCCCACCTTATATGGTCCTTTGAACCAAGATAGCACAGAACTGGTTCGAATCTCCCACATTATATGGTCCAGAGAGCTAGATTATCATCACATTAAATAAACTAATGTAATAAATTAGTGAACAAATATTGCCAGTCACCAGACCGGGCGGTGACCCGCCATCAGCTCAGGACCCCCCTCAGCCTAGCCCTTCATAAAGGCTCCACGGTTACCCACCAATTTCGTGAAGTGTTATTTCGTGAAGTGACAGCGCTTATTTTAAAGCCAGCCAAATTAGTGACTGTGCCGTCGCATGTTTATTTTGTGGTGTTTATTTCGCGAGGTCACTAATAAGATTTAATATTTCTAAATAATTCTAGAGGCTAATTAAGAGGCTATCATCAACAATTGTGTATATTATTTCTCTTAAATAGAGAATTATTTAATATATAATGTACAAGTTTTCTCAATACAATATCTACTAATTGCCAACCCACAACAAGGTAGGATATACATTGACTAGTGTTTATTGATAACCTAGTCCCCTATTACCATTGACTAGTTGAACTATTTATTGTTCATCCAAGTCCCATTTATAATCACAGTTTAGTTGTACTACATTGAACAACCTAGCACCATTAATTAATGGTGCAGACCCTATTTTGCGTGTAATTAATACCAGCTCGAGTTGAGTGTATACATAATAATTTACTGATAATCATTGCACATTATGAGTGAATAATTAGTGTCTATGCCATTCTAGAGTGATAATTGAGAAGCTAACCTAAAGGTACTTCCAGTGACGCTGGTTTAGCATTTAAATCATTAGTGTGTATGATTATATATATATATATATATATATATATATATATATATATATATATATATATATATATATATATATATAAAGCACACAGAAACTGTATTGGAGGGGACCCACATTCCCTCCAATGCGTTATGTGTGGTTTCCTCCGAGGCTAAGGGTCCCCCTTCTTCCAGCCAGAGGTGGTACTCCCTTCCCTATATATATATATATATATATATGTCGTACCTAGTAGCCAGAACTCACTTCTCAGCCTACTATTCAAGGCCCGATTTGCCTAATAAGCCAAGTTTTCCTGAATTAATATATTTACTATAATTTTTTTCTTATGAAATGATAAAGCAACCCTTTTCTCTATGTATGAGGTCAATTTTTTTTTATTGGAGTTAAAATTAACGTAGATATATGACCGAACCTAACCAACCCTACCTAACCTAACCTAACCTATATTTATAGGTAAGGTTAGGTTAGGTAGCCAAAAAAAGCTAGGTTAGGTTAGGTTAGGTAGGTTAGGTAGACGAAAAAACATTAATTCATGAAAACTTGGCTTATTAGGCAAATCGGGCCTTGAATAGTAGGCTGAGAAGTGCGTTCTGGCTATTAGGTACGACATATATATATATATATATATATATATATATATATATATATATATATATATATATATATATATATATATATATATATATATATATATATATAATCATACACACTAATGATTTAAATGCTAAACCAGCGTCACTGGAAGTACCTTTAGGTTAGCTCCTCAATTATCACTCTAGAATGGCATAGACACTAATTATTCACTCATAATGTGCAATGATTATCAGTAAATTATATATATATATATATATATATATATATATATATATATATATATATATATATATATATATATATATATATATATATATATATATATATATATGTGTATTAATTTTAAGTGCTTACCTCTAGAAGAGGTAGGATTATAACCTAGTGATTGCAGAATTTTTATCCTAGGCGTTAGCCTAGGATAAATTAGCCAATTTTTATCCTAGGCGTTTTATCAGTGTTAGCTCACAATTTATGAGCCAGTAATATCCAATTAACAAGTCACCATGACTAATCCTCAGAAAGCAAAATGTGCTTTAGCAGCACGTAAACGTCCACTGTCAAGTAATCTCGACCAATGTAAACAGTTGTTATATGAGCCTATAGTTAATTATCGTCGGTTGAAAAATCCCAATATTACAGATTCAAACCCAATTGCGTTTATTGAAAGTAAATAGGAAATCTTACCAAAATCAGGTCCTCAACGATGACGACATAGTAGTTGAAGACGTGGAACCATTCCTGTCTGACTTAGCACAATATGAAGAAGAAACCCATGCCAGGTTGGAGCACTTACACAGGATTACTGATTCAGAGCAAACAGCCAGTACATCAAATAAAGTTGATAATATTATGAATGATCTGGTTCCTTTTGATAACAAATATCAAGCCAGATTAGACCCTTTCAACGAGTTAATCAACTAGGATAAATCCTCACCAACTACAGCATCACCCAATACTATACCACCAGAAATTAAACAGTTCTCAGACAATTTATCCACAGTCTCTGTAGATTCTGGAAACCCAATACCTGAGGCTACTAAGTTAACATGCCTCCAAACTGATATTAAAGGTGAAGCTGAACCAGAAATAGAAAATGTAAATGGAAATAGCAACAGCATTATTTTTCCAGTCCAGCTTCATAGGGATAATGATGGCAATGAGAAAACTGTCCTACATCTATTACTCCAATTGCAAGACTTACCTCAACCTGATCAGACTGCTGACTCATTACAATCCTTCAGCATTGAGTTTGAGTCACTACTGAGAACATTCAGTATTAAGGGTGATATAACCACTAGTGAGTGGATGATCAAAGTAGTCCTTCAACGAAAGTTGTCCAGCGACATACTAGATAAGTTATACACACATCAACATAACACATCCTGACAGTACAGGACATCACTGAAGGTTTGCGCTCCGTCACAGACAAACGACGAGCAAATAAGGAGGTAAAAGCCTCTTGAGAGCCTACAGAAAATAAGAGTAACTTAAAGGGTAAACAACTACCCCAAATAAACATCAATCAATTACTTTCACACCAAGTTGGAGAAAATCTGGCAATGCAGCGGAATCCTCCAAGCCTACTGTTACTAGTTCACCCAAACCGGTAACTTCCAAGCGTGCAGTTGGCTGGGGGACATGTATGTTCTGCAAAAATAAACATTCAACATACCGTTGTGCCAATTATCCAGACAGACACTCATATTAAGCAACTCCAGGAATTGGGAAGATGCGCAAGGTGTCTCAAATCACACAATATAGATTATTGTGAGACCCAATTCTACACCTGCAACAGATGTGGTAGAGGTAAACACCATGCAGCGCTGTGCAAACATACGCAATTAACGTATTCCAGACCAAAGGTGTAAGATAACATTCCCACAACAATACACAATTTGATAGGTGATTTGATAAAATACTATGCCCAAGTTTCCCATCAGATTGCCGGCGGGCTGATGGGGAAATATCCTCGGCTACCATCAGCTTTTTGTTCGGTCATGATGGTCGAGTGGATTAGGTGCCCTGTACACCAGTTGCATAGTGCTCCTGGCAGTGTGAGTAAAAGTGACTGAGAGTGAGTAAGAATGACTGAGAGTGAGTGAGAGTGAGTAAGAATGACTGAGAGTGAGTAAGAGTGACTGAGAGTCAGTAAGAGTGAGTGAGTGAGTATGAGTGACTGAGAGTGAGTAAGAGTGACAGAGGGAGTAAGAGTGATTGAGAGTGAGCGTAAGAATGATTGAGAGTGAGTGAGCGTAAGAGTGATTGAGAGTGAGTGAGCGTAAGAGTGATTGAGAGTGAGTAAGAGTAAGAGTGAGTATGAGAGCAAAAGTGATTGAGAATGAAAGTAAGAGTGACTGAGAGTAAGACTGAGAGTGAGTGAGAGTAAGAGTGACTGAGAGTGAATAAGGGTGATTGAGAGTGAGTGAGAGTAAGAGTGATTGAGATTGAGAGTAAGAGTTATTGAGAGTAAGAGTGATTGAGAGTAAGAGTGAGTAAGAGTAAGAGTGAGAGTAAGAGTGATTGAGATTGAGAGTAAGAGTGAGAGTAATAGTGACAGAGTAAGAGTGATTGAGAGTAAGAGTGATCGAGAGTAGGAGTAAGAGTGAGAGTAACAGTGAGTAAGAGTAAGTAAGAGTGTTTAGTGTGACAGGGTAGCTGGCCAGGGAGGCAGGATGTGTGTGGTCACAGCTAGACCTAAGGGGAGCCGGTCGGCCGAGCAGACAGCACGCTGGACTTGTGATCCTGTGGTCCTGGGTTCGATCCCAGGCGCCGGCAAGAAACAACGGGCAGAGTTTCTTTCACCCTATGCCCCTGTTACCTAGCAGTAAAATAGGTACCTGGGTGTTAGTCAGCTGTCACAGGCTGCTTCCTGGGGTTGGAGGCCTGGTCAAGGACCGGGCTGCGGGACACTAAAGCCCCGAAATCATCTCAAGATAATCTCAAGAGACCTTGTGATCTCTAATGTTGGTTTTTATATATATGTTAGACTATTTTGTCCTGTTTTAACTTATAATTATTTAGCAGGAATGTAATAAGATATTGCACAGTATTATTGTGACCATAATATATGAATTATTTCCTTGATAATCAAACTTGTTGTTCAAAGATAATATACAATCTTTGAAGGAAACATTTTGAGAGGGCGAGCTGGCAACTCTGGGCTGGTGATGAGAGAGACACACATGGTTAGTGTAGCTCAGGCCTTCAGTGGTGGAGGGTCCCAGCTGGCCGCCACCCACCACCAGCCGCCACCGCCCGCCACCAGCCACCATCGCCCGCCACCAGCCACCACCGCCTGTCACCAGCCGCCACCAGCCACCACCGCCCGCCACCACCGCCTGTCACCAGCCGCCACCAGCCACCACCACCCGCCAACAACAGCCGCGACAAGCCGCCACTGCCCGCCACCAGCCACCACGGCCCACCAACACCAGCTGCCACCAGACACCACCGCCCGCCACCAGCCACCTCCGCCCATCACCAGCCGCCACCGCCCACCACCAGCCACCACGGCCTGTCACCAGCCGCCCGCTGTAACATTTACCAAACCTTTAACCTCACTACTGATTAAAAGTTGGTCGTTATTGAAGAAAAGTTAAAGAAAATATATACAGAAACCAGAGTTCTACTGAGTAACCTTCCGTACAATCTCTTGAGACCCCAAACGTTTGACCATTTGGATGTCACGAACTCAGAAACACTGTATCCTCTAAATTAAACTGCAACTCTGAATATTTGCCGCCACCACCTGCTAAGCCTGAGTGAAGCTCTCAAATGATGGGAAGCAGGATACCATCAATTAAGCGTCCCGTGAAATTTTATCCCCAATGAAATGGAACGGGGAGGATAAGCTTTACATTAATGTGGAACTTACGAGAAAAGGGATTATTATTTTTTTTTAATTAAGAACATAAGAACATAAGAAAAAAGGCAACTGCAGAAGGCCTGTTGGCCCATACGAGGCAGCTTCTATTTATAACCACCCAATCCCACTCATATACTTGTCCAACCCGCGCTTGAAACAATCGAAGGATCCCACCTCCACAATGTTACGCTGCAATTGGTTCCACAAATCAACAACCCTGTTACTGAACCAGTATTTACCCAAGTCTTTCCTAAATTTAAACTTATCCAATTTATACCCATTGTTTCGTGTTCTGTCTTGTGTTGATACTTTTAATACCCTATTAATATCCCCTTTGTTATGTCCATTCACCCACTTGTAAACCTCTATCATGTCACCCCTAACTCTTCGCCTTTCCAGTGAATGCAACTTAAGCTTTGTTAATCTTTCTTCATATGAAAGATTTCTAATTTGGGGAATTAACTTAGTCATCCTACGTTGGACACGTTCAATTGAATTTATATCCATTCTATAATACGGCGACCAAAACTGAACTGCATAATCTAAATGGGGCCTAACCAGAGCAAGATATAGCTTAAGAACCACACCAGGTGTCTTGTTACTAACGCTTCGATTAATAAATCCCAGTGTCCTATTCGCCTTATTACGAACATTCATGCATTGATCCTTTTGTTTTAATTTCTTGCTAATCATAACTCCCAGATCCCTTTCGCAATCTCAACACCATCTAGCTCGTATCTTGTAACTCTATCATCATTACCTAGCCTCAGAACTTTACATTTATCAGCATTAAACTGCATTTGCCAATCCTTTGACCATTTCAAAACCCTATCTAGATCAACTTGAAGTGATAGTGAGTCCTCCTCCGAATTAATTTCCCTACCGATTTTCGTATCATCGGCAAATTTGCAAATGTTGCTACTCAAACCTGAATCTCAATCATTTATATTTATTATAAACAACAGAGGTCCCAGGACAGAGCCCTGAGGTACTCCACTAACAACATTATCCCACTCTGACTTAACCCCATTTATACTAACTCTCTGTTTCCTTTGGAATAACCATGCCCTAATCCAAGTTAGTATAGCACCACCAATACCATGAGCTTCTATTTTTACAATTAGTCTTTCATGTGGCACTGTATCAAAAGCTTTGCTAAAGTCATGGTACACAACATCACAATCCTTACCACTATCAACTGCCTCAACTATGCTGGAATAAAAAGTTAGCAAATTTGTTAAACATGAACGGCCATTTGTAAAACCATGTTGCGACTCATTTATTAATTTATGTTTTTCAAGATGGAGACGAATTGTGTTTGCAATTATTGATTCAAGTAACTTTCCCACAATAGACGTTAGGCTAATTGGCCGATAGTTTGACGCAAGTGATCTATCTCCTTTCTTAAAAATTGGTACCACATTAGCTACCTTCCATGACTCTGGCACTCTGCCTGACTCTATTGATTTATTAAATATGGTAGACAGTGGCTCGGAAAGCTCCTCTTTGCATTCTTTAAGCACCCTGGCAAACACTTCATCCGGCCCTGGGGATTTGTTTGGTTTTAGTTTTTCTAATTGTTTAATTACATCCTCCCTGGTAACTGCTAAACTAGTCAACCTGTCCTCATCCTCACCCACATAGACTTGTTCGGCTGAAGGCATATTGTTAAGTTCTTCTTTAGTAAATACAGATATAAAATATTTGTTAAAAATACTACTCATCTCCTTGTCATTATCCGTTATTTAACCTGTCTCAGATTTTAATGGACCTATCCTTTCCCTAGTCTTAGTTCGATATAACTGAAAAAACCCTTTAGGATTTGACTTTGCTTGCTCTGCTATGCGAACTTCATAGTTTCTTTTTGCTTTCCTAATCTCTTTTTTAACATTTCTAACCAGTTGTATGAATTCCTGTTCTAACCTGACTTCCCCATTCTTAATCCTTTTGTACCAAGCTCTCTTCTTACCTATAAGGTTCTTTAAATTATTTGTTATCCACTTTGGGTCATTAGTATTCGACCTATTCAATTTGTATGGTATACTACGTTCCTGTGCTTTGTTTAGAATATTCTTAAATAAGTTATATATTAAATCCACATCGAAATCCCCTTTTACGTCACCTATCGCTGGGTTCATGTCTCGCTCTAAGACCGGCCCACACCCCATACCCAAGAGTTTCCAATCTATTTGACCCAAAAAATTTCTTAGGCTATTAAAATCAGCTTTACGAAAATCTGGCACTTAAACAGAATTTTCTCCTACAGGTCTATTCCATTCTATGCTAAATCTGATTACTTTGTGATCACTGTTCCCTAGCTCACTCCCTATTTCGATGTCATTAATTTGTGTTTCCCTGTTAGTTAACACTAAATCTAAAATATTATTTTCCCACGTTGGTTCCTTAATGTGTTGCGTAAGAAAGCAATCGTCAATTAATTCTAGAAAATCTTCTGCTTCACTATTTCCTGTTTTGTTCACCCAGTTTATTCCTCTAAAATTAAAGTCACCCATGACATAAATACTGTTAGATCTAGATGCTCTAGATATTTCATTCCATAGATGCTTTGCTTCCATTCTGTCTAAATTTGGTGGCCTATATATAACTCCTATTATAATATTATTTGCTTTTTCGTTTAATTCTATCCAAATAGTTTCTGTGTGTGGCTCAGTTTTGATTCCCTCTTTGAGACTACATTTCAAATTGTCTTTAACATATATGGCTACTTCCCCTCCTCGTCTAATATATCTATCTGTGTGAAATAGTTTAAATCCATTTATCTGATATTCAGCTAATAGTTCTCTATTTTCTACGTTCATCCACGTTTCGGTAAGTGCAATAATATCTATTTTTTCTGTGCAGACAAGAGCATTTAATTCATTAATTTTATTTCTTAGACTTCTACTGTTAGTGTAATATATCCTAAGTGAATTGTTATTTTGAGGCCCTTTTCTTTCCCTGATCATTTTGCCAATTCTTTTCTCCCACGAAGCATTAAGCAATAAGCAATAAGAAAATGCTTATTGGTTTGCATGTGGAGACTAAGGTGTAGACATTTGACTTGCATTCAAGAATAATGTGAAAATAACACCGTAAGACAAATACCACTAAACACAATAAATTCTATAATTATTTATTAAATCAAAATTTATGCATCAAAACAATATTCAACAAAGTCCCTGACTATAACCCTAGTGAATTGAGGCACGGAAAATCTTCAATCAATAAAAGTAGATTCCTATGGCAATACAAAACTCAAGAACATAAGAACAAGGTAACTGCAGAAGGCCTATTGGCCCATACGAGGCAGCTCCTCTCTATAACCACCCAATCCCACTCATAAACATGTCCAACCCGCGCTTGAAGCAATCGAGGGACTCCACCAGGTTACGCGGTAATTGGTTCCACAAATCAACAACCCTCTTACCGAACCAGTATTTACCCAAGTCTTTCCTAAATCTAAGCTTATCCAATTTATACCCATTGTTTCGTGTTCTGTCTTGTGTTGATACTTTTAATACCCTATTAATATCTCCTTTGTTATGTCCATTCATCCACTTGTAAACCTCTATCATGTCACCCCTAACTCTTCGCCTTTCCAGTGAATGCAATTTAAGCTTTGTTAATCTTTCTTCATATGAAATATTTCTAATTTGGGGAATTAACTTAGTCATCCTTTGCTGGACACGTTCAAGTGAATTTATATCCATTCTATAGTATGACGACCATGTGGGGTGTTTCTTTTTTTTGCTTTCACGACTGCAATGCGTACGTCGCCAATGTATATGTGGCAGACGCTACACGAAGCTGTCGGAATTAGCAGAATAGAAAATACGAGAGCAACCGTACAGGGCCGGGGAGCAAGGTCGAGTTAGAGTCCTTGAGGGTCTCTTCTCAGACTAGTCTCACCTGGTTCTGCTCCACGTTGATCGTTGGAATCTCCTCAATGATTTAACACGCGCACCCACTGGCACTGGCGATGAGCAAGGTGGTGACGTCACGTAGTAGTGTGAGGCCGGCGGCGGGCGCTCGAGGCACAGAAGTACAGAGGTACTGGGGTACTGGGTACTGAGGTGCACGCTCGGGACGAGTGGCGGCTGTGGTACCATGCAGGTACACTTGTGGTAAAGTCACACACAGGTTACTTAGGCGGCGGCACTGCCTTAGTTCACTCTTAAGTCACTCACAACGATCTTTGTCACCAGGGGTTACCTGATACCAGTCTGTTTCGCTCTGGAGATTTGTGTTATGATCTCAGCCTGCAGGAGAAACGAGTCTCCCTCCTTGAGAGTTATTCATCAAGCCTGACCTGATTAGAAGGTCTAGCAAATATTGAGGTGATAACGCATATGTAAAATAGTTGCTTGGATATGTATAACAGTTTGAGATTATGGGCAATGAAGAAGAAAACAGATAAATGACTGGCTAGGAGATGTGGACATTTTGCTGGAGGCGTGAGGCTCGCTTCCGGAGGACCTTGACCTCACTTGAGGCCAGACATCGCAGGGGAAAAGCCGCGCTCCGTTGAGCTCCCGTCAGAAGGGAACCCCTAGTGATATATCTCGAAGAGAAGAGAAGTGTGCAGACGTGCCAGCTGTGGAATTGAGCTGAGAACGTTGTGGTGTCAAGTCTTGGACGGCGAGGAGAGTTTAATCAGCTGCTCAGAGGCATTTTCGTGGGCTGTGTGAAGCGCCCTGACCAGACGCCGTCAGAGGGAAAGCGCCCTCGACCTTATAATCTGTGGTAAGCCCGATATACGCCAGTTCATAGTGATTGCTTGTAGTTGGTCGTGTGCCCAGCGACAGTAGCAATGTTTATTTATAAGTTAGACATGTTTTAATAAGGCAGAAGGCCTGAAATAGGAGAGTGAAGAGGGAGGAGCACGGAGCGGCGTCCGTCCCCTCTGAGCTCTGACCGACGACTGAGGGAGCCCGGCTCCTGACAGAGGAAGACCCTCCCAGTGAGTGAGGACCGCCGCCAGGCGAGGTGGAGTATGGACCCGCCCAAACGGGGGAGTCCACTCTCACTGTATGTAGAGGACAGATAGAGGTTGGAGACAAACATATTGTGTGATTATTTTTGTTTATGTGTTAAAGGGGAAACAATTTTATTGGAGTGTCGATGGGTTGCAGGTTTGTCTTTGGGGAAGAAGTTGCTGAGAACTTCGAAGCCAGCCTAGATGAAGTAATTGATGAGACTCCAAGGTAGTGAAGCAGAGGACCTCGAGCTGTGAGGAGAAGCAGTGAAGAGGAGTGTCACGTGCTTCTGTAGAGGTGGTGTAGCAGCCAAGAGAGCTGTAGAGGAACCTAACAGAAGGGTGAAGCACCGTAGTTGCACAAGGAAACTTCATGATAGCAGCCTGGAGGAGCTGCAGAGGATCCTGGTAGTGAAGCCCGGAAGAACCTGAAGATATCAGGGTAGTGAACTTCCAGAGGTGGAAGGGGAAGTTCTGGTGGATTACTTGTAGGGAGTTGATAGTGTTTGGTTGTCATTAGCGTGCAAGACGCAGTGAGAGGTGAGTGACTGTTTGCATTCTTATGTCAGGGAGTGTTTTAAACTGAAGTTTAGAGTTACAGTCGTAGGCTGGATTACCTACAGATGTATGCGTTCCAGGACTGACAGTGATCGATTGATCATTGTTGTGTATCAATGAACATTTATACTGATATATGTTATTGCATTCAAATGCTGATTTTCTATATATATATATATTATCTTGCTGATGGTGCAACAGTGTATGTAGACTTGATCAACTTGAGGAGGTTGATAGTATCAGGTGGTGAACCAGGAGATAGGATACCACTTGATAAGCTGATAATAGAGTTCTGATGGTGTTGGAGTGCAACCTGATTGTGATATTATAGAGTATAGGATTCATTATTATTATATGTGTGTATGTATCGTGTATGTGCTTTGTCCAGTAAATGTATCCCAATTTGCTGGTGTTTGCCCTTGTCCTAGTGAGGCTTCCCAGGAGGTAGTAAAGAAGGAGAGAGAGAGAAAGAACCAAGAACCACTGCTGTGGACAGGGTAAAAGGTAATACTAATAAGTCAAAAGGGGATTGAGGAGATCATATCACCTAAGGAGAGAGTGGGGAGTCACAGCGGCTCGAGTGGGTGTGTGCACGTGACAACGAGGCTAAGTGTTGGAGCCGCATCCCCTAAACGTGTGACGCTGAGCCCCTCTCCAAGAGCCAGAAGTGCCAAGGGTGATCTCCTAGTATAAGCACTCTACCGAGTTGTGGGTTGGGTTGTCCATAGAGAAGGATCAACGACGACAACACCAAACAACCCACAGTCTATAATATTTGTCACTTTAGGCTTCTGAATAATATATTCACAACCGTGATTCTGGGCGGGTGTGTCGTATAATCTTCAGGCGCTGAGTTAACTTGACGGTGAGGAATAGACGGTGTTCAGTCTACTGGCCGGTAGAACAGAACACGTCCACTTTGCTAGAGATCCCTCACAAGTATGCCTGATGCTCAGGGCGTCTTGTGGCACACACAAGGGGATTGCAGCAAATTGCACACACAATGGCATTGCAGTAAATGAGCGGGAACCAATCATATTAGCTCGTTCGATGAGCAGTAGCAGGAGTGACGTCATGAATACATCACGAACACATCATATCTGTTATTTGCCATCGCGCCGGTTGATCCCACGCGGGTACCAGCCATGTACTCACTGACCCTTTGGTGGCAAGTATGCTTAACTCCCTATATCTACTTCCTGCCTGGACATACGGCGGCCTCCATATTATGAAAGTGTTCCTGGTTAAGTGGGCATTCTGGAGATACCCAACATGCCAGGTCACTATCCAGGGTGACCTGGAAAATAGGACCTTGTGCACAAGATCGGTGCACTGTGCACAGCAATGAGCCATTCCAGTCAGCTGTGGGAGAATCTTGAGAGACACTCTCTTACAGACAAAAACTGAACTGCATAATCTAAATGGGGCTTGACCAGAGCAAGATATAGCTGAAGAATCACACCAGGTGTCTTATTACTAACGCTTCGATTAATAAATCCCAGTGTCCTATTTGCCTTATTACGAACATTCATGCATTGATCCTTTTGTTTTAAATTCTTACTTATCATAACTCCCAGATCCCTTTCGCAATTCGACTTCGCAATCTCAACACCATCTAGCTCGTATCTTGTAACTATATCATCATTACCTAGCCTCAAAACTTTACATTTATCAGCATTAAACTGCATCTGCCAATCATTTGACCATTTCAAAACCCTATTTAGATCAACTTGAAGTGATAGTGAGTCTTCTTCCGTGTTAATTTCCCTGCTGATTTTTGTATCATCGGCAAATTTGCAAATGTTGCTACTCAAACCTGAATCTAAATCATTGATATATATTATAAACAACAGAGGTCCCAGGACAGAGCCCTGAGGCACTCCACTTACAACATTTTCCCACTCTGACTTAACCCCATTTATACTAACCCTCTGTTTCCTTTGGAATAGCCATGCCCTAATCCAACTTAATATATCACCTCCAATACCATGAGCCTCTATTTTTTTAATCAGTCTTTCATGTGGCACTGTATCAAAAGCTTTGCTAAAGTCAAGGTACACAACATCACAATCCTTACCACTATCAACTGCCTCAACTATGCTGGAATAAAAAGATAGCAAATTTGTTAAACATGAACGGCCATTTGTAAAACCATGCTGCGACTCATTTATTAATTTGTGTTTTTCAAGATGAAGACGAATTTTATTTGCAATTATCGATTCAAGTAACTTTCCCACAATAGACGTTAGGGTAATTGGTCGATAGTTTGACGCAAGTGATCTATCTCCATTCTTAAAAATTGGTATCACATTAGCAACTTTCCATAACTCTGGCACTCTACCTAACTCTATTGATTTATTACAATTGATTTATTATTTATTCTCTTTATTATAAGAGAAACAGATACCATAATACCACTGCCGGGCTCGATGTTGTCGCCGGCCTCCAGGGAGAGATGTTGTTCCCTCGTGGGTGTCCAGTCTACACTAAAAGTTTCCACTCCTCTCTCAATCCGAGAGAGCTGCCCTGCCCTAGTATTCCTCTGCCTAGTTGTCAATTACTAAGCAGGGTGAATTGAACAAACTAAAATCCTAATTACTGGCAAACATTAGATGGTTGAATTATCAATTAACTAGTAGTAATTACATTAGTCATCTTGGCTAAAGTTATATAAATTACAAATATTATAGAGATCTGAATTTTGTAACTTGTGAATTAAATAATATGGAGAATTTTGGTGACCTTTGGACCCAGGGAGGTCAAGATTCATCCGCTTCCGAGACTAGACCCCTCCTATTGACGTCACTGAAGGAGCCTCCATAACATATATATATATATATATATATATGTCGTACCTAGTATCCAGAACGTACTTCTCAGCCTACTATGCAAGGCCCGATTTGCCTAATAAGCCAAGTTTTCATGAATTAATGTTTTTTCGACTACCTAACCTACCTAACCTAACGTTTTCGGCTACATAACCTAACCTAACCTTTAAAGATAGGTTAGGTTAGGTTAGGTTAGGTAGGGTTGGTTAGGTTTGGTCATATATCTACGTTAATTTTAACTCCAATAAAAAAAATTGACCTCATACATAATGAAATGGGTAGCTATATCATTTCATAAGAAAAAAAATTAGAAAATATATTAATTCAGGAAAACTTCGCTTATTAGGCAAATCGGGCCTTGCATAGTAGGCTGAGAAGTGCGTTCTGGATACTAGGTACGACATATATATATATATATATATATATATATATATATATATATATATATATATATATATATATGTCGTACCTAATAGCCAGAACTCACTTTTCAGCCTACTATTCAAGGCCCGATTTGCCTAATAAGCCAAGTTTTCCTGAATTAATATATTTACTATAATTTTTTTCTTATGAAATGATAAAGCAACCCTTTTCTCTATGTATGAGGTCAATTTTTTTTATTGGAGTTAAAATTAACGTAGATATATGACCGAACCTAACCAACCCTACCTAACCTAACCTAACCAATATTTATAGGTAAGGTTAGGTTAGGTAGCCAAAAAAAGCTAGGTTAGGTTAGGTTAGGTAGGTTAGGTAGACGAAAAAACATTAATTCATGAAAACTTGGCTTATTAGGCAAATCGGGCCTTGAATAGTAGGCTGAGAAGTGCGTTCTGGCTATTAGGTACGACATATATATATATATATATATATATATATATATATATATATATATATATATATATATATATATATATATATATATATATATGTCGTACCTAGTAGCCAGAACTCACTTCTCAGCCTACTATGCAAGGACCGATTTGCCTAATAAGCCTAGTTTTCATGAATTAATGTTTTTTCGACTACCTAACCTACCTAACCTAACCTAACCTAACGTTTTCGGCTACCTAACCTAACCTAACCTATAAAGATTGGTTAGGTTAGGTTAGGTAGGGTTGGTTAGGTTCGGTCATATATCTACGTTAATTTTAACTCCAATAAAAAAAACTGACCTCATACATAATGAAATGGGTAGCTTTATCATTTCATAAGAAAAAAATTAGAGAAAATATATTAATTCAGTAAAACTTGGCTTATTAGGCAAATCGGGCCTTGCATAGTAGGCTGAGAAGTGCGTTCTGGCTACTAGGTACGACATATATATATATATATATATATATATATATATATATATATATATATATATATATATATATATATATATATATATATATATATATATATATATATATATATATATATATATATGCACAACTTTCCTAAACACGCAATAGAGATTATACAACCTTAGAACACTTTCCCACCAGGAGATTCGAACCCTAGCCAGAACCCTAGCATAAAGAGAGGTTACGTTAGGTTAGGTAGGGTTGGTTAGGTTCGGTCATATATCTACGTTAATTTTAACTTCAATAAAAAAAATGACCTCATACATAATGAAATGGGTAGCTTTATCATTTCTTAAGAAAAAAATTAAAGAAAATACATTAATTCATAAAAACTTGGCTTATATATATATATATATATATATATATATATATATAAATATATATATATATATATATATATATATATATATATACGTATATATATATATATATATATATATATATATATATATATATATATATATATATATATATATATATATATATATATATATATATACGACATATATATATACATATATATATACATATATATATATATTATATATATATATATATATATATATATATATATATATATATATATATATATATATATATATATATATATATATATATATATATATATATATATATAACTTAGATCCATTTTTAATAGATCAATTAAAGGGCGATTTAAGTAGGATCATTGGAACACATTTGTCTCACTAATTCATTGTATATATTTTCTATTTTATGCTATAAGTATCTATGTGTTGGCGTGTATGTGGTTGCTGCATCGGATGGCCCAATGGGATGCATTAGATGGGCCAATAGGCCGTCTGCAGTGTCCACGTATTGTACCTCACCTTTCTCCACCATTCTCTCCTGCCTATTTATGTCCAGTACTCAACCTGTAAAATCACTCCTTCTGAAGATGTATTAATATACGAAAGTACTTAAGGAAATTCCTGTTTCATTTTTCCATCAATGGCAAAGGTGCAAGGAACCATGCACAAAAATGCCTAGATATTATCAGCAAGGAAGCGGAACGCATAGCAGTGAAAATAAACAGCAATAAAACAAAAGCAATGGCCGTTAAAATGAGAACTCAAGACATCAGACTGGCAATGCAAGGACTCGAAATTGAGTGGGTTACCTCTTTTCATTACATAGAAGTCATAATAGACAACCAGTTGAAATTCACTCAAGAAATTGAATATCTTCGGCAACGCTGTAAAGCCAGAAACTCAGCTTTGCGCTCTCTGACCAGTCTTAGCGAGGGTGCATCTCTACCAGTACTCAAAATGTACTACGTTCAAGCAGTTAGGTCACTCATCGATTATGCTGCTCCTGCTCTTACATTCCTCAGTGATAACCAATGGGAGAAACTGGAAGTGTCTCAAAATGATGCTCTGCGAACAATGCTGGGAGCACCTATTTGGACGCGTAGAGAGAATCTTAGAATGGAAACAAATTTACCAGCATTAGAAAACAGGATGAAACAAAGGATAGCCACCATAATAGGAAAACTTACTGGAATAACCGCCAGGCTGTCAATCAAAGACAGCATACAGAGATCCTTTCAGAAAAACCTACAGTATAGAACAAGCTCATAGATGGATAATGTGGTCAAGATTTTAGAGAAAATGGACATGAAATGGACCATTAAAAACAAAGGGGAAGATAGACCATATCAACACTTTCGACAGCCTCCTCCATGGGAAGAATCGACTCTAAAGATAATCATTGAAAGATTACCAGTTAAAAAATCAGCATGTGACCCGCAGAGGCTCAAGGAAGTAATAGAACAACAAATGGAAACTATCTCTAGACCCACAACGACTCACATCTTCACAGACGGATCAGTTGATCAAGAAAAAGGTTCTGCTGGGCAGCAGTTTACACTACCAACCATGAAGCTTACTGGAGCATGAATAGTGGGTGCTCAACATTGCAAACAGAATTATATGCCCTGAAGGAGGCAATAAACTATACAATTGAGAATAATTTACATGATGTCATCATTCATACAGACACTAAATCTTCGCTCCAGGCATTGTTATCCAGTCAGCACAGAGATAATATACAACTCCTCACAGAAATTCAACATATAGGAAAAGATGCTCATAATCAAGGGCTGTCAATCACCCTAAATTGGATACCAAGTCACATTGGCATAGAGGGTAACGAAAAGGCAGACTCACTAGTAAAAACTGCCACTGCTCTACCTGTTGTACAGGTTCAAATACCTCCAAGTTTCTCACAGACTAAGGAGCAAATCAAGAAGAAAATATTCTCAACTATCGAAAGTCGCCACAGAGCCAAAGTAGCGGAAGGAAGATCCACTGCGATATGGTATAATCAAGCCACTGGTTACTCCTCTTTCAAGCCTGGCAAAAAGATATCCAGAGACATTGCAGTAGCCATACACAGACTCAGACTTGGGTACAAGTGCTGCTGGGAGGTAATGAACCCAATAGTTAAAGGGTGTCACATCTGTGAAACAGAGGCAAAGGCGCCGCTATTGCACTACTTACTGGAATGGAACTTACTGGAAAACTCACACCCCAGAAGTGACTCGAACCCATACTCCCAGGAGGAACGCAACTGGAAACAACAGGACGCCTTAATCCGCTTGACCATCACAACCGGACAAAAGGAAGTGATAGCCGAAGCTATTTGAACCACTTCCCCGCCGGCACTCGGATGGTAATTTTGGGCATAGCATTTTATCAAATCACCTCATTCTTTGGGGCACACGTGAGGAACACAAATGCGAACAAGCCTGAATGGTCCCCAGGACTATATGCGACTGAAAACTCACAGAAGTGACTCAAACCCATACTCCCAGGAGCAACGCAACTGGTAACTACAGGACGCCTTAATCCGCTTGACCATCACGACTGGACAAAAGGAAGTGATAACCGAAGCTATTTGACCACTTCCCCGCCGGCACTCGGATGGTAATCTTGGGCATAGCATTTTATCAAATCACCTCTTTCTTTGGGGCACACGTGAGGAACTCAAATGCGAACAAGCCTGAATGGTACCCAGGACTATATGCGACTGAAAACTCACAGAAGTGACTCAAACCCATACTCCCAGGAGCAACGCAACTGGTAACTACAGGACGCCTTAAACCGCTTGACCATCACGACCGGACAAAAGGAAGTGATAGCCGAAGCTATTTGAACCACTTCCCCGCCGGCACTCGGATGGTAATCTTGGGCATAGCATTTTATCAAATCACCTCATTCTTTGGGGCACACGTGAGGAACACAAATGCAGTCAAGGAAAACACCTCCAACAGCTTCATTTCGACTGAGAATCTACTAGAAGCCATCAAAGCAACATCGGTTGGAACCTTGCAGCACATCCCCAAAGCTGCCCAGCCCCAGGCAGCAGCCAAACTATCCAGCCTCTTGAAAAAGGTCAATGACTTCCCTGGAACCATCCAAGCATGGCGCAACCTTCTCCTGTTTGGTAACATATGCCTAGCTGTCCCTGCAAGGAGAGACAAATCAATAGCTTCCTCGGTCATTATGGGTATGAATAGTTTTCCTAGAGAGGACAACCAGGCACCCCTCCCCACCCATGCCAAAAACACCCACCGCAGGAAAGGTATCAACAGCAGAACCGAGGCATACAAAATCAGAGCAACAGTCAGCAGGAAAATAGAAGAAGGCAACATAAGAGGGGCAATCAGAATCATCACCAGTGAAGACACAGTTGCCACCAGGGATGCCGATACAGCACACGCCCTGAGGGAAAAACACCCACCTAGAGCTCCACGTGATGACAGTGTTCCTCTAGTTGGTGTCACCAGAGCAGTACCCCTGTGTGTGCTCGAATCCATGGTGCATAAAGCAGCTTTATCCTTCCCACCAGGATCAGCAGGTGGGTTCACAGGACTAAGACCCAACCACATCAAACAAATGCTCAACCCTGCACTGGGAGACATTGCACAGGGCCTCCTGGTGGAACTAACTAGATTCGCCAAAACATGTATAGCTGGCAATATACCAGAAATCATACGGCCTCTCTTTTTTGGCGCTATCCTCTGTGCCCTGAGGAAAAAAGATGGAGGAATCAGACCGATAGCTGTGGGCAATTCACTCCGGCGTCTCGTCGCTAAGGCTGCTGCTAGAGCAGTTAGTCAGGCAGCAGCCGACATGCTGAAGCCAAAACAGCTTGGGTTTGGCATTCCCCAAGGGTATGAGGCAGCGGCTCCAGCAGCTAGAGCCTACATTGCCATCATTACGGATGAAAAAGCCCTGATAAAGCTGGACAAAAATGCTTTCAATCTGGTTAGAAGGCATGCAGTACTCAGTGCGGTTCATCGCCTTTTTCCT
>NC_091178.1:20103152-20225905 GCF_040958095.1 Procambarus clarkii
TATATATATATATATATATATATATATATATATATATATATATATATGTATATATATATATGTATATATGTATATATATATTTTGGTAGCAGTCTTTCCTGTAGACGTATATTATTAAATATGACCGAAAATGTAAGATTAATAATTCTAACACGAATTTTCTCAATATTGTTTATATTTCTTTTCACTGTTGATGGTAACTGAAAAATCAATTCTCTAAAATTCATTTTTATTTCTAGTTTGACGCGACACTTGAACGCATTTCGTAATAACTTATTACATTTTTAAAGACTTTAGTTTACACACACACAACTATAACTAAACAGAGTTTAAACATCTTCGATTTTATACCTGCATTTGGGTGAGGTGATATGTTACAACAATTTTGGATGAGGTGAAAACAAACTTTCAACACAAGACAGAACACGAAACAATGGGTATAATATTTTGTAACTTAAAGGGGAGAATGGAAGTAACTGCAAAGAAACTCTGCCCATATTTATATTGGCCCATAATTCTTGATGCCTCTATATTGGTGCGGAGTCTTGAAGTGGGTAGAGTATAGCTGTGCATTAATTGGCTGTTGATTGTTGGTGTCGACTTCATAATGTGTAGTGCCTCGCAGATATCAAGCTGCCTGCTATCGCTGTATCTATCGATGATTTTCGTGTTTTTTTGTTAAGACTTCTCTGGTGATGGTCTGGTTGTGGGAAGAGATTATATGTTCCTTAAGGAACATATAATCTCAAATTTTAAGGTAGCATGATGAACACAGGATCGATGGAGGGTTTGAAGCGTGCACATTAAGGCTCTTCCCTCAACCCGTCTTCTCATCTAATGTGTCGCGTTTTTACGTTAACATAACCAACGTTACAAATGCAACCAATTAAGAAAAGAAATGGCACACAATGAATTTTTCAATGTATTACTTTCGATAAGTAAGGTTGGTTCGTTGGGTTCGTACGTTTCTGGCTATGCGCAAAGGTTGAATTTTTTACGGAGTGGAAAATCAAGAGAATATGGTACCTATATAACGGGTTCCCCCGACTCACCTGCTGTAGTGTGGGCTGCCAGAGGAACTATGGCAGGTGGCGACTGTGTGATGTGAGGCAAGCCATCGTCGCGCCCGACACACTCACCTCAGACACAATCGATGCACTCACGCAGAGGTGCTCTGGTAATACGTATGTTTGATATACTCAGAAGATATATGTATCACGCTCACTTGATGCACTGGGGGAAAATACTCATCTGATGCACGAAGGAGAAACACACAGACACGAGAAACAAAGGGAAAACACGTGATGCTGTATGGGGAACACTCATGTTTATACACTTATACAGTCTCCGTGGTGCAGTGGTAAGACACTCGCCAGGCGTTCCGCGAGCGCTATGTCATGGGTTCGTATCCTGGCCGGGGAGGATTTACTGGGCGCAATTCCTTAAATGTAGCCTCTGTTTAACTCAACAGTAAAATGTGTACTTGGATGAAAAAACGATTCTTCGCGGCAGGGGATCGTATTCCAGGGACCTGCCCGAAACGCTACGCTTACTAGTGGCTGTACAAGAATGTAACAACTCTTGTATATATCTCAAAAAAATGTTATGAGGCGGTGGCTGTTAACCTGGGGGTCGACTCACCATCGTGTGGGGGTGAGCAGCCATCAGTAGGGGTGAGAGAGGTCATCAGTAGGGGTGAGAGAGGTCATCAGTATGGGTGAGAAAGGCCATCAGTATGGAAGAGAAAGGTCATCAGTAGGGGTGAGAGAGGTCATCAGTAGGGGTGAGAGAGGTCATCAGTAGGGGTGAGAGAGGCTATCAGTAGCGGGTGAGAGAGGTCATCAGTAGGGGTGAGAGAGGTCATCAGTAGGGGTGAGAGAGACCATCAGTAGGGGTGAGAGAGGCCATCAGTAGGGGTGAGAGAGGTCATCAGTAGGGGTGAGAGAGGTCATCAGTAGGGGTGAGAGAGGCTATCAGTAGCGGGTGAGAGAGGCCATCAGTAGGGGTGAGAGAGGTCATCAGTAGGGGTGAGAGAGGTCATCAGTAGGGGTGAGAGAGGCCATCAGTAGGGGTGAGAGAGACCATCAGTAGGAGTGAGAGAGGTCATCAGTAGGGGTGTGAGAGGCCATCAGTAGGGGTGAGAGAGGCCATCAGTAGGGGTGAGAGAGGTCATCAGTAGGGGTGAGAGAGGCCATCAGTAGGGGTGAGACAGGTCACCAGTAGGGGTGAGAGAGGTCATCAGTAGGGGTGAGAGAGGCCATCAGTAGGGGTGAGAGAGGCCATCAGTAGGGGTGAGAGAGGTCATCAGTAGGGGTGAGAGAGGCCATCAGTAGGGGTGAGACAGGTCACCAGTAGGGGTGAGAGAGGTCATCAGTAGGGGTGAGAGAGGTCATCAGTAGGGGTGAGACAAGCCATCAGTAGGGGTGAGACAAGCCATCAGTAGGGGTGAGAGAGGCCATCAGTAGGGGTGAGAGAGGTCAACAGTAGGGGTGAGAGAGGCCATCAGTAGGGGTGAGAGAGACCATCAGTAGGGGTGAGAGAGGCCATCAGTAGGGGTGAGACAAGCCATCAGTAGGGGGTGAGACAAGCCATCAGTAGGGGTGAGACAGGTCAACAGTAGGGGTGAGACAAGCCATCAGTAGGGGTGAGACAAGTCATCAGTAGGGGTGAGACAAGCCATCAGTAGGGGTGAGGCAAGTCATCAGTAGGGGTGAGACAAGCCATCAGTAGGGGTGAGACAAGTCATCAGTAGGGGTGAGACAAGCCATCAGTAGGGGTGAGACAAGTCATCAGTAGGGGTGAGACAAGCCATCAGTAGGGGTGAGACAAGTCATCAGTAGGGGTGAGACAAGCCACAGTAGGGGTGAGACAAGCCATCAGTAGGGGTGAGACAAGCCATCAGTAGGGGTGAGAGAGGTCATCAGTAGGGGTGAGACAGGTCATCAGTAAGGGTGAGAGAGGCCATCAGTAGGGGTGAGAGAGGTCATCAGTAGGGATGAGACAGGTCATCAGTAGGGGTGAGACGAGCCATCAGTAGGGGTGAGAGAGGCCATCAGTAGGGGTGAGAGAGACCATCAGTAGGGGTGAGAGAGGTCATCAGTAGGGGTGAGAGAGGCCATCAGTAGGGGTGAGAGAGACCATCAGTAGGGGTGAGAGAGGTCATCAGTAGGGGTGAGAGAGGCCATCAGTAGGGGTGAGAGAGACCATCAGTAGGGGTGAGAGAGGTCATCAGTAGGGGTGAGAGAGGTCATCATTAGGGGTGAGAGAGGCCATCAGTAGGGGTGAGAGAGACCATCAGTAGGGGTGAGAGAGGTCATCAGTAGGGGTGAGAGAGGTCATCAGTAGGGGTGAGAGAGGCCATCAGTAGGGGTGAGAGAGACCATCAGTAGGGGTGAGAGAGGTCATCAGTAGGGGCGAGAGAGGCCATCAGTAGGGGTGAGAGAGACCATCAGTAGGGGTGAGAGAGGTCATCAGTAGGGGTGAGAGAGGTCATCAGTAGGGGTGAGAGAGGCCATCAGTAGGGGTGAGAGAGACCATCAGTAGGGGTGAGAGAGGTCATCAGTAGGGGTGAGAGAGGCCATCAGTAGGGGTGAGACAAGCCATCAGTAGGGGTGAGAGAGGCCATCAGTAGGGGTGAGAGAGACATTCAGTAGGGGTGAGAGAAGTCATCAGTAGGGGTGAGAGAGGCCATCAGTAGGGGTGAGAAAGACCATCAGTAGGGGTGAGAGAGGTCATCAGTAGGGGTGAGAGAGGCCATCAGTAGGGGTGAGAGAGACCATCAGTAGGGGTGAGAGAGGTCATCAGTAGGGGTGAGAGAGGTCATCAGTAGGGGTGAGAGAGGCCATCAGTAGGGGTGAGAGAGACCATCAGTAGGGGTGAGAGAGGTCATCAGTAGGGGTGAGAGAGGTCATCAGTAGGGGTGAGAGAGGCCATCAGTAGGGGTGAGAGAGACCATCAGTAGGGGTGAGACAAGTCATCAGTAGGGGTGAGAGAGCCCATCAGTAGGGGTGAGATAGGCCATCAGTAGGGGTGAGAGAGACCATCAGTAGGGGTGAGAGAGGTCATCAGTTGGGGTGAGAGAGGTCATCAGTAGGGGTGAGAGAGGTCATCAGTAGGGGTGAGAGAGGCCATCAGTAGGGGTGAGAGAGGTCATCAGTAGGGGTGAGAGAGGCCATCAGTAGGGGTGAGAGAGACCATCAGTAGGGGTGAGAGAGACCATCAGTAGGGGTGAGACAAGTCATCAGTAGGGGTGAGAGAGGCCATCAGTAGGGGTGAGAGAGGCCATCAGTAGGGGTGAGAGAGGCCATCAGTAGGGGTGAGACAGGTCATCAGTAGGGGTGAGAGAGGCCATCAGTAGGGGTGAGACAAGCCATCAGTAGGGGTGAGAGAGGTCAACAGTAGGGGTGAGACAAGCCATCAGTAGGGGTGAGACAAGCCATCAGTAGGGGTGAGACAAGTCATCAGTAGGGGTGAGAGAGGCCATCAGTAGGGGTGAGAGAGGCCATCAGTAGGGGTGAGACAAGCCATCAGTAGGGGTGAGACAAGCCATCAGTAGGGGTGAGACAGGTCAACAGTAGGGGTGAGACAAGCCATCAGTAGGAGTGAGACAAGCCATCAGTAGGGGTGAGACAAGTCATCAGTAGGGGTGAGAGAGGCCATCAGTAGGGGTGAGAGAGGCCATCAGTAGGGGTGAGACAGGTCATCAGTAGGGGTGAGAGAGGCCATCAGTAGGGGTGAGACAAGCCATCAGTAGGGGTGAGAGAGGTCAACAGTAGGGGTGAGACAGGTCATCAGAAGGGGTGAGACAAGCCATCAGTAGGGGTGAGACAAGCCATCAGTAGGGGTGAGACAAGCCATCAGTAGGGGTGAGAGAGGCCATCAGTAGGGGTGAGAGAGGTCATCAGTAGGGGTGAGAGAGGTCAACAGTAGGGGTGAGAGAGGTCATCAGTAGGGGTGAGAGAGGCCATCAGTAGGGGTGGGAGAGACCATCAGTAGGAGTGAGAGAGGTCATCAGTAGGGGTGTGAGAGGCCATCAGTAGGGGTGAGAGAGGCCATCAGTAGGGGTGAGAGAGGTCATCAGTAGGGGTGAGAGAGGCCATCAGTAGGGGTGAGACAGGTCACCAGTAGGGGTGAGAGAGGTCATCAGTAGGGGTGAGAGAGGCCATCAGTAGGGGTGAGAGAGGCCATCAGTAGGGGTGAGAGAGGTCATCAGTAGGGGTGAGAGAGGCCATCAGTAGGGGTGAGACAGGTCACCAGTAGGGGTGAGAGAGGTCATCAGTAGGGGTGAGAGAGGTCATCAGTAGGGGTGAGACAAGCCATCAGTAGGGGTGAGACAAGCCATCAGTAGGGGTGAGAGAGGCCATCAGTAGGGGTGAGAGAGGTCAACAGTAGGGGTGAGAGAGGCCATCAGTAGGGGTGAGAGAGACCATCAGTAGGGGTGAGAGAGGCCATCAGTAGGGGTGAGACAAGCCATCAGTAGGGGGTGAGACAAGCCATCAGTAGGGGTGAGACAGGTCAACAGTAGGGGTGAGACAAGCCATCAGTAGGGGTGAGACAAGTCATCAGTAGGGGTGAGACAAGCCATCAGTAGGGGTGAGGCAAGTCATCAGTAGGGGTGAGACAAGCCATCAGTAGGGGTGAGACAAGTCATCAGTAGGGGTGAGACAAGCCATCAGTAGGGGTGAGACAAGTCATCAGTAGGGGTGAGACAAGCCATCAGTAGGGGTGAGACAAGTCATCAGTAGGGGTGAGACAAGCCACAGTAGGGGTGAGACAAGCCATCAGTAGGGGTGAGACAAGCCATCAGTAGGGGTGAGAGAGGTCATCAGTAGGGGTGAGACAGGTCATCAGTAAGGGTGAGAGAGGCCATCAGTAGGGGTGAGAGAGGTCATCAGTAGGGGTGAGACAGGTCATCAGTAGGGGTGAGACAAGCCATCAGTAGGGGTGAGAGAGGCCATCAGTAGGGGTGAGAGAGACCATCAGTAGGGGTGAGAGAGGTCATCAGTAGGGGTGAGAGAGGCCATCAGTAGGGGTGAGAGAGACCATCAGTAGGGGTGAGAGAGGTCATCAGTAGGGGTGAGAGAGGCCATCAGTAGGGGTGAGAGAGACCATCAGTAGGGGTGAGAGAGGTCATCAGTAGGGGTGAGAGAGGTCATCATTAGGGGTGAGAGAGGCCATCAGTAGGGGTGAGAGAGGCCATCAGTAGGGGTGAGAGAGGTCATCAGTAGGGGTGAGAGAGGTCATCAGTAGGGGTGAGAGAGGCCATCAGTAGGGGTGAGAGAGACCATCAGTAGGGGTGAGAGAGGTCATCAGTAGGGGCGAGAGAGGCCATCAGTAGGGGTGAGAGAGACCATCAGTAGGGGTGAGAGAGGTCATCAGTAGGGGTGAGAGAGGTCATCAGTAGGGGTGAGAGAGGCCATCAGTAGGGGTGAGAGAGACCATCAGTAGGGGTGAGAGAGGTCATCAGTAGGGGTGAGAGAGGCCATCAGTAGGGGTGAGACAAGCCATCAGTAGGGGTGAGAGAGGCCATCAGTAGGGGTGAGAGAGACATTCAGTAGGGGTGAGAGAAGTCATCAGTAGGGGTGAGAGAGGCCATCAGTAGGGGTGAGAAAGACCATCAGTAGGGGTGAGAGAGGTCATCAGTAGGGGTGAGAGAGGCCATCAGTAGGGGTGAGAGAGACCATCAGTAGGGGTGAGAGAGGTCATCAGTAGGGGTGAGAGAGGTCATCAGTAGGGGTGAGAGAGGCCATCAGTAGGGGTGAGAGAGACCATCAGTAGGGGTGAGAGAGGTCATCAGTAGGGGTGAGAGAGGTCATCAGTAGGGGTGAGAGAGGCCATCAGTAACGGGTGAGAGAGACCATCAGTAGGGGTGAGACAAGTCATCAGTAGGGGTGAGAGAGCCCATCAGTAGGGGTGAGAGAGGCCATCAGTAGGGGTGAGAGAGACCATCAGTAGGGGTGAGAGAGGTCATCAGTAGGGGTGAGAGAGGTCATCAGTAGGGGTGAGAGAGGTCATCAGTAGGGGTGAGAGAGGCCATCAGTAGGGGTGAGAGAGGTCATCAGTAGGGGTGAGAGAGGCCATCAGTAGGGGTGAGAGAGACCATCAGTAGGGGTGAGAGAGACCATCAGTAGGGGTGAGACAAGTCATCAGTAGGGGTGAGAGAGGCCATCAGTAGGGGTGAGAGAGGCCATCAGTAGGGGTGAGAGAGGCCATCAGTAGGGGTGAGACAGGTCATCAGTAGGGGTGAGAGAGGCCATCAGTAGGGGTGAGACAAGCCATCAGTAGGGGTGAGAGAGGTCAACAGTAGGGGTGAGACAAGCCATCAGTAGGGGTGAGACAAGCCATCAGTAGGGGTGAGACAAGTCATCAGTAGGGGTGAGAGAGGCCATCAGTAGGGGTGAGAGAGGCCATCAGTAGGGGTGAGACAAGCCATCAGTAGGGGTGAGACAAGCCATCAGTAGGGGTGAGACAGGTCAACAGTAGGGGTGAGACAAGCCATCAGTAGGAGTGAGACAAGCCATCAGTAGGGGTGAGACAAGTCATCAGTAGGGGTGAGAGAGGCCATCAGTAGGGGTGAGAGAGGCCATCAGTAGGGGTGAGACAGGTCATCAGTAGGGGTGAGAGAGGCCATCAGTAGGGGTGAGACAAGCCATCAGTAGGGGTGAGAGAGGTCAACAGTAGGGGTGAGACAGGTCATCAGAAGGGGTGAGACAAGCCATCAGTAGGGGTGAGACAAGCCATCAGTAGGGGTGAGACAAGCCATCAGTAGGGGTGAGACAGGTCAACAGTAGGGGTGAGACAAGCCATCAGTAGGAGTGAGACAAGCCATCAGTAGGGGTGAGACAAGTCATCAGTAGGGGTGAGAGAGGCCATCAGTAGGGGTGAGAGAGGCCATCAGTAGGGGTGAGACAGGTCATCAGTAGGGGTGAGAGAGGCCATCAGTAGGGGTGAGACAAGCCATCAGTAGGGGTGAGAGAGGTCAACAGTAGGGGTGAGACAGGTCATCAGAAGGGGTGAGACAAGCCATCAGTAGGGGTGAGACAAGCCATCAGTAGGGGTGAGACAAGCCATCAGTAGGGGTGAGAGAGGCCATCAGTAGGGGTGAGAGAGGTCATCAGTAGGGGTGAGAGAGGCCATCAGTAGGGGTGAGAGAGGCCATCAGTAGGGGTGAGAGAGGCCATCAGTAGGGGTGAGAGAGGCCATCAGTAGGGGTGAGAGAGACCATCAGTAGGTGTGAGAGAGGCCATCAGTGCTTGTAAAAGTCTAGCACTGGACCCAGATATTTGGGAACCACCAGAACGCTGGTTCAAGTCTCCCCGTTGCCTCAATATAATATTTTCTAATTGATCCATCATGACATTATGATTTTTTGTGTGATCTAAGGGATTCAAGACATAAGAGTGTGACCACCATTACTTTCGGGCCTGAGTGTAGACGGGCACTATACAAAAGTCTTGGATTTACAACAATTATAGATTACTAGCTAAAACCTTACAAGAAACATTAATATTGCACTAAAACTAAAGACCCAAAAATTTAAGTATATGTCTTAATTATACAAACACAACATTACAATATATCAACACTTGATATGAGAAACATAGACACAATTAAAGGGAGATTAAAGAAAATAATAAAGACGTCAACATGAACTATAAATCAAAACACGAGGCCTACTGTGAATTATACAGTGAACAATTGAACAGGTGAAACGTTGTTATTTAGCAGAGGCCGCATCTCCCTGATATATAAGGATTCCATCAGCATGCAGCCCAAGAAGAAGCTGCCACCTCAACGCCAGTACCTTGTATCAGATTGTTTTACTACAACTTCTTTTCCACGGCTTGTAAAATGGAGGAAAGAGTCCTGAAAGATATTATTGATAGGAACGTTAGCCCCACAGACACCATACACATGATATAATTAACAATATATTACAAAACAAGAAGACCGCCAACTTACTTATGAAGAACTCTCTAGACAACATCAGGGGTCCGAGACTGTTCAACACGCTTCCACTACACATAAGGGGCATAACTGGCCGGCCCCTCACAGTGTTCAAGAGAGAACTGGATAAGCACCTCCAAAGGATACCTGATCAACCAGGCTGTGACTCATACGTCAGGCTGCGAGCAGCCGCGTCCAACAGCCTGGTTGTTCAGTCCGGCAACCAGGAGGCCTGGTCGACGACCGGGCCGCGGGGACGCTAAGCCCCGGAAGCACCTCAAGGTAACCTCAAGGTAAGGTAGGACACCAACCAGAACGCCTGAAGAGAGACCAAAGTCGTCTATGGCTGTTATGTTTATGCCCACTTGGGGGACTGTCAGCCCAAAGATCTTAGTATATAGGCAAGACAACAACGTCTCTCTCTAGGAGATTACCAATGCACAAGCAACAGGGCTTCGTTAAGGAGCATATAATCTCCTCACATAACCAGACCATCACCAGAGACATCTTAACAAGCAACATTGAAGTAATCGACCGGTACAGAAGACTGGATATCAGCGAGGCCGTACACATAAAAAAGTCAAGGCCAGCAATCAACATCCTCGCTTCATGCAGGTCGACGTTCAATCCCCGACCGTTCAAGTGGCTGGGAATCCCCCCCCCCCCTCTCCCCCATTTCCATCTCAAATCCTTATTCAGATCCCTTCCAAGTGCTATATAGTCGTAATGGCTTGGCACTTTCTTCTGATAGTTCCTTTTCCTTCAGAAAATATACTGTTAAAAAGTACTGAAACTACAGCATGTATCTTTCAGAAAATATATTATAATGATCACTAAATTCTCTGGGGGAATCATTAAACATATTTCGCGCTTGACTATGAAAATTACATAAGGATGGAGGGGGGTAGGTAAAATGCTAATATTTCTTAAGCTTTTAAATTAGGCCTACCGAGGCCATTGTATAGCCATTCTGTACTCCAGACCATTCTCCATGCCAGTTTAGGTTTGGATAGGTTAGGCTATCCCCAAGCATCTAGCCTCTAACTCTGAAGAGAAGAGCAAATGGACAGACATTCACTCTTTTACCGTACAAATGGCTACCCGGCATTGCCCGGGTTTCTGTCTCCAGTCTGTCAGTCTACCTATCCATCCATCTGTGTATATACTTATTTATCCATCCATTGTTCTATCTACATATCTATCCATCTATCTATACAGCTATCTATAACTCTGCTCATATATTTCTACATATATCTATCTACCTATCTGTCACTCTACTTATCCATCTTTACGTCCATCTATCTATTCATCTATCTTTTCACCTATCCTTCCATATATCTGTCCATCTGACCATGTATCTGTCCGTCATTCTATCCAGCAATGCTTCCATCCATCTGTCCATGTATCTCTTCATCTATCTATCCATATATATATCCATCAATCTAGCCGTCTATTTCCCCTTTTATCATCCATCTATTTAGATGATAAATTTAGATGATATCTCTTTACATCTCATCATCTATTTAAATCCAACCGTCTATCTATCCACCAATTTGTCTATCCATCTTTCATTCTATTAATCCATCTATCTATCCTTCTATCCATACATCTATATGTTCATCTATCCATCCATCTATCTATCCATCCTTGTATCAATCCATCTATCTATTTATTCTTGTATCAATACATCTATCTATATATCCATCAATCATACCTTCTAGCTATCCACCTATCCATATATCAAACCTTCTTTCCATCTATCTGTTTATCTATACATCTATCTACTCTTCTATCATTTTATCCATTGATATATCCATCCATTAATCAATCCATCAACCTACCCATGTATCCACCTGTTCATTCATCTTTCCTTCAATCTATCTATCTATCATTCTATCCCTCTCTATATATATGTATTCATCTATCTATCCATATATCCTTCTATCCATTCATCTAACTGTCCATTTATCTATCTATATATGTATCAATTCGTCTATCTATCAATTCAACTATCAATCTATCGTTCTTTCCATCCATTATCTGTCCATATATCCATCTAACTATCCGTCTACCTCTCCATCTATCCATTAACATATATGTCCAATTAATATATATCTGTCTATTAATATTTCCATCTATTTTCGGTCAATTCATCCGTCTATCTGTTAATCTTTCCAACTATTCATTCATCTATACTTCACCTATCTTTCCATCAATTTTTCTATTCATCCATGTATCTGTCCCTCTATTTAACTGTCGTTCATTCGAACAAATCCACAAGGGCCGTGACTAGGATTCGAACCTGCGTCCGGGAGCATCCCAGACACTGCCTTAATCGAATGAGCTACGACAGGATTAAAAAAGAGTTGAAACCGAAGTTCTACTGAACTTACTGGATCCCGTAGCCTCTCCGAGGCACAATCCAGGATTTTACACAACTCCCCCCTGCACCCGAGCTATGTCAATAGGCCGTTCTCCCTCTTCTCCCTTACATCATTACACACAGAGATCACACTAACGTGATGCATCAAATTAATAAATCATAAGAACATAAGAACATAAGAACAAAGGCAACTGCAGAAGGCCTATTGGCCCATACGAGGCAGCTCCTATTTATAACCACCCAATCCCACTCATATACATATCCAACCTATGCTTGAAACAATCGAGGGACCCCACCTCCACAATGTTACGCGGCAATTGATTCCACAAATCAACAACCCTGTTACTGAACCAGTATCTACCCAAGTCTTTCCTAAATCTAAACTTACCCAATTTATACCCATTGTGTCGTGTTCTGTCTTGTGTTGATACTTTTAATACCCTAATAATATCCCCTTTGTTATGTCCATTCACCCACTTGTAAACCTCTATCATGTCACCCCTAACTCTTCGCCTTTCCAGTGAATGCGACTTAAGCTTTGTTAATCTTTCTTCATATAAAAGATTTCTAATTTGGGGAATTAACTTAGTCATCCTACGCTTGACACGTTCAAGTGAATTTATATCCATTCTATAATATGGCGACCAAAACTGAACTGCATAATCTAAATGGGGCCTAACTAGAGCAAGATATAGCTTGAGAACCACACCAGGTGTCTTGTTACTAACGCTGCGATTAATTAATCCGAGTGTCCGATTTGCCTTATTACGAACATTTATGCATTGATCCTTTTGTTTTAAATTCTTACTAATCATAACTCCCAGATCCCTTTCGCAATCCGACTTTTCAATCTCAACACCATCTAGCTCGTATCTTGTAACTCTATCATCATTACCTAACCTCAGAACTTTACATTTATCAGCATTAAACTGCATCTGCCAATCCTTTGACCATTTCAAAACCCTATCTAGATCATCTTGAAGTGAAAGTGAGTCCTCCTCCGAATTAATTTCCCTACCGATTTTCGTATCATCGGCAAATTTGCAAATGTTGCTATTCAAACCTGAATCTAAATCATTTATATGTATTATAAACAACAGGGTCCCAGGACAGAGCCTTGAGGCACTCCACTTACAACATTTTCCCACTCTGACTTAACTCCATTTATACTAACTCTCTGTTTCCTTTGGTATAGCCATGCCCTAATCCAGCTTAATATAGCACCCCCAATACCATGAGACTATCTTTTTAATCAGTCTTTCATGTGGCACTGTATCAAAAGCTTCGCTAAGGTCAAGGTACACAACATCACAATCCTTACCACTATCAACTGCCTCAACTATGCTAGAATAAAAAGATAACAAATTTGTTATACATGAACGGCCATTTATAAAACCATGTTGCGACTCAATTATTAATTTATGTTTTTCAAGATGAAGACGAATTTTATTTGCTATTATAGATTCGAGTAACTTTCCCACAATAGACGTTAGGCTAATTGGTCGATAGTTAGACGCAAGTGATCTATCTCCTTTCTTAAAAACTGGTATCACATTAGCAACTTTCCAAAACTCTGGCACTCTGCCTGACTCTATTGATTTATTAAATATGGTTGACAGTGGATCACAAAGCTCCTTTTTGCATTCGTTAAGCACCCTGGCAAGCACTTCATCCGGCCCTGGGGATTTGTTTGGTTTGAGTTTTACTATTTGTTTAAGAACATCTTCCCTGGTAACTGCTAAACTCGTCAACCTGTCCTCATCCCCACCCACATATACTTGTTCGACTGAAGGCATATTGTTAAGTTCCTCTTTAGTAAATACAGATTCAAAATATTTATTAAAAATACTACTCATCTCTTCATCACTATCTGTTATTTGACCTGTCTCAGTTTTTAATGGACCTATCCTTTCCCTAGTCTTAGTTCGATATAACTGAAAAAAAACCTTTAGGATTTGTCTTTGCTTGCCCTGCTATGCGAACTTCATAGTTTCTTTTTGCTTTCCTAATCTCTTTTTTAACATTTCTAACCAGTTGTATGAATTCCTGTTCTAAAGTGACCTCCCCATTTTTAATCCTTTTGTACCAAGCTCTCTTTTTACATATAAGGTTCTTCAAATTCTTTGTTATCCACTTTGGGTCATTAGTATTCGATCTATTCAATTTGTATGGTATACTACGTTCCTGTGCTTTGTTTAAAATATTCTTAAATAAGTTATATATTGAATCCACATCGAAATCTCCATATTCGTCACCTATCGCTGGTTCATTTCTCGCTCCAAGACCGGCCCACACCCCATACCCAAGACTTTCCAATCAATTTGACCCCAAAAATTTCTTAGGCTATTAAAATCAGCTTTTCGAAAATCTGGCACTTTAACAGAATCTTCTTCTACAGGTCTATTCCATTCTATGCTAAATCTGATTTCTTTGTGATCACTGTTCCCTAGCTCACTCCCTATTTCGATGTCATTAATTTGTGTTTCCCTGTTAGTTAACACTAAATCTAAAATATTATGTTCCCATCCACAAGGGCCGTGACGAGGATTCGAACCTGCGTCCGGGAGCATCTTTGTTTCAAACTCCGAGGAATAAACTCTCCGAGTTTGTGCCTCGGAGAGGCTACGGGATCCAATAAGTTCAGTAGAACTTCGGTTTCAACTCTTTTAACCCTGTCGTAGCTCAGTCGATTAAGGCAGTGTCTGGGATGCTCCCAGACGCAGGCTCGAAACCTCGTTACGGCCCTTGTGGATTTGTTCATTTGATGCATCACGTTAGTGTGATCTCTGTGTGTAATGTCGTTCCTTCCATCTATCTATCCGTCTTCAATTTTTCTATACATCTCTATATCTCTCTCTGCCTGTCCCTCACTCTCTGTCTCTATCTGCGCATCTATTCATTCATTTTTCCCCCATCTATCCATCTACCAATCTATCCATAAATCTTTACAGTCATCTGTCTTTTATCCCACATCTCTGTCAATCTGTTCATTTATTGGGTTCCTTCTTTTTACCTCTCCTCCATCTTCCTTTATCTCCCTATTCACACCTCCTTCCTGGTTTATCTCCCTATTCACCCCCTTCATCCTTTGCCTCTTTTCATATTCTCTCATAAAATATATTATAAAGAAGAACTTAAGCAACTGACAAGCTATATCTATCCACTTGCCGTGTGCCCTCATCTTCCCCCTGTCTCTGCCTCTTTTGCCGTCGTTTGTTTCTGTATCTGTGTGTCTATCTGTATGTCTGTCTATAGGTCTGCCTTTGCCTGCCTCTCTTTGTCTCTGTTTTTCTTTATCTCTCTCTAATTGTTTATGTGTTTTCTGTGTCTGTCTCATTCTCAGTCTTTTTATGTCTGTCTCTCTTGACGTAAAAAAAGGCTTTGACTTTTTTATTTTCAAATAATTTTATTAACAGTGTAGCTGACGGACAGTGCCAGAAGTCGTCGTCGAGTTCATAAAGTGACAAATAGCACGCTGTTTCCTCTTTGAATTCTGGCGACCCTGAGCAGCCTATGTTCATCCCATACCCCAGACCATTCCCTGTGTCATGGCGAGGTTTGCCCCCAAGTATCTGGCCTCCAGTTTTGAACAGACAAACAGACATTCTCTCTTAAAGGCATATATTTATTGTATATTAAGGGGCTATCCAGCATTGCCTGGATCTGCCTGTCGTCCAACTTTCCATCTGTATATAAATGTATCTGTTTATCCATCCATCTATCAATCAATTTATCAATCCATCCCCACATAAATGATCTGTCTATCCCCGCATAAATGAAAGTATGTTGTGGAATGATCTCACTGTAAAACCTGTCCATTTTAACCTTTGAGAGTAAAGAGCTATAATTATACTGTGTAAATTTTAGTATATAAATTTGTTGAAACAGTGATAGTAATAAAATATGAAACAAAATAAGAATATTAGTTATCTCCTTAAATAATATTCACTCACGTGCCTCACTACTGTGCGTCCCTCCGGAACTCAACACAATTATTGTACACGAGAAGGTACCAATTGCACATATATTAGAACGTACTAATACCATATATATTACAACATACTAATAACATATGTATTAGAAAGTACTAATAAAATAGTATTAAACATTCAGTTAATAAAATAATGTAAATATTGATGAAAACACAACGTAAATCAATAATCACTCGCTCAGTAATAAAGGAATGAGTCTTTAAAGTCAATATCATGAGAGAACTGGTAATGCAAATCAATCATTTACACATAAATAATTATTATTTACTTAGTCTTTCACATGATCAGTTATAGGTGGAGTTGTAGTACAAATACACAGGTGGAGTGAGTATAGGTGGAGTTGTAGTACAAATAAACAGGTGGAGTAATTATAGGTGGAGTTGTAGTACAAATACACAAGTGGAGTGAGTATAAGTGGAGTCGAAGTACAAATACACAGGTGGACTGAGTATAGGTGGAGTCGAAGTACAAATACACAGGTGGAATGAGTATAGATGGAGTAGTAGTTCAAATACACAGGTGGAGTGATTATAGGTAGAGTTGTTGTACAAATACACAGGTGGAGTGAGTATAGGTGGAGTTGTAGTACAAGTACACAGGAGTGAGTATAGGTGGAGTTGTAGTACAAATACACAGGTGGAGTGATTATAGGTAGAGTTGTTGTACAAATACACAGGTGGAGTGAGTATAGGTTGAGATGTAGTACAAATACACAGGTGGAGTGAGTATAGGTGGAGTCGAAGTACAAATACACAGGTGGAATGAGTATAGATGGAGTTGTAGTTCAAATACACAGGTGGAGTGAGTATAGGTGGAGTCGAAGTACATATACACAGGTGGAGTGAGTATAGGTAGAGTTGATGTACAAATACACAGTTGGAGTGAGTATAGGTAGAGTTGTTGTACAAATACACAGGTGGATTGAGTATAGGTGGAGTTGTAGTACAAATACACAGGTAAAGTGAGTATAGGTAGAGTTGTTGTACAAATACACAGGTGGAGTTATTATAGGTGGAGTTGTAGTACAAATACACAGGTGGAGTTATTATAGGTGGAG
The DNA here is from genome assembly GCF_040958095.1 of Procambarus clarkii. Classification (NCBI taxonomy): domain Eukaryota; kingdom Metazoa; phylum Arthropoda; class Malacostraca; order Decapoda; family Cambaridae; genus Procambarus; species Procambarus clarkii. The sequence continues at coordinate 20,119,531 of NC_091178.1, forward strand.
TTGTAGTACAAATACACAGGTGGAGTGAGTATAGGTAGAGTTGTTGTACAAATACACAGGTGGAGTGAGTATAGGTGGAGTTGTATTACAAATACACAGGTGGAGTGAGTATAGTTGGAGTTGTAGTACAAATAAACAGGTGGAGTGATTATAGTTGGAGTTGTAGTACAAATAAACAGGTGGAGTGATTATAGGTGGAGTTGTAGTACAAATACACAAGTGGAGTGAGTATAAGTGGAGTCGAAGTACAAATACACAGGTGGACTGAGTATAGGTGGAGTCGAAGTACAAATACACAGGTGGAATGAGTATAGATGGAGTTGTAGTTCAAATACACAGGTGGAGTGAGTATAGGTAGAGTTGTTGTACAAATACACAGGTGGAGTGATTATAGGTAGAGTTGTTGTACAAATACACAGGTGGAGTGAGTATAGGTTGAGATGTAGTACAAATACACAGGTGGAGTGAGTATAGGTGGAGTCGAAGTACAAATACACAGGTGGAATGAGTATAGATGGAGTTGTAGTTCAAATACACAGGTGGAGTCGAAGTACATATACACAGGTGGAGTGAGTATAGGTAGAGTTGATGTACAAATACACAGTGGGAGTGAGTATAGGTGGAGTTGTAGTACAAATACACAGGTGGAGTGATTATAGGTAGAGTTGTTGTACAAATACACAGGTGGAGTGAGTATAGGTGGAGTTGTAGAACAAATACACAGGTAAAGTGAGTATAGGTAGAGTTGTTGTACAAATACACAGGTGGAGTGAGTATAGTTGGAGTTGTAGTACAAATACACAGGTGGAGTGAGTATAGTTGGAGTTGTAGGACAAATACACAGGTGGAGTGAGTATAGGTGGAGTTGTAGTACAAATACACAGGTAAAGTGAGTATAGGTAGAGTTGTTGTACAAATACACAGGTGGAGTGAGTATAGTTGGAGTTGTAGGACAAATACACAGGTGGAGTGAGTATAGGTGGAGTTGTAGTACAAATACACAGGTAAAGTGAGTATAGGTGGAGTTGTAGTACAAATACACAGGTGGAGTGAGTATAGGTGGAGTTGTATTACTAATACACAGGTAAAGTGAGTATAGGTGGAGTTGTAGTACAAATACACAGGTAAAGTGAGTATAGGTGGAGTTGTAGTACAAATACACAGGTGGAGTTATTATAGGTGGAGTTGTAGTACAAATACACAGGTGGAGTGAGTATAGGTAGAGTTGTTGTACAAATACACAAGTGGAGTGAGTATAGGTAGAGTTGTTGTACAAATACACAGGTGGAGTGATTATAGGTGGAGTTGTTGTACAAATACACAGGTGGAGTGAGTATAGGTGGAGTTGTAGTACAAATACACAGGTGGAGTGAGTATAGGTGGAGTTGTTGTACAAATACACAGGTGGAGTGAGTATAGGTAGAGTTGTTGTACAAATACACAGGTGGAGTGAGTATAGGTAGAGTTGTAGTACAAATACACAGGTGGAGTGAGTATAGGTGGAGTTGTTGTACAAATACACAGGTGGAGTGAGTATAGGTAGAGTTGTAGTACAAATACACAGGTGGAGTGAGTATAGGTAGAGTTGTTGTACAAATACACAGGTGGAGTGAGTATAGGTGGAGTTGTTGTACAAATACACAGGTGGAGTTATTATAGGTGGAGTTGTAGTACAAATAGACAGAAGAGCATAAGTAAACTCTGCAAGTAATGTTATTTAAGACTTGCAGTGCACCTTCTGATAGATAGCGTGTGAATACTGTTCACTCAGGAATTGAATGATATTTTATTTTCCCATTCTGTGGCGTTGTCTTTTAGGTGTTGTTAATATTTTACCTTAGTTGTACGTTACTGAGTGATACATTTTGCCTTTGCTGTAACCTCTTATTAGAAAAAATGAACTGAACAATGTTGTTGCCTGATGCATACTCCATTATATTTCCACGAAACAACATGCAATCATAAAATTCCTCCAAATTCTAGACACTTTAAACTATTATTTGCTAAGTGAGACGAAAATAAAGGTTTTCAACATAGAAATAACAATTATGGCAACACCGCATGACAAATACCTCAAAAGGGATCATGAAAAAGCTTAGTAAATGCTGTAATTTACAGGTGATAAACCTAAAGATTGATCTACCTTCATGGTCTGCTGAAAGCCAGCTAGGAAAATGTCAGTGAGTGCAATAACCACAATATAACTACCATATGGCACAGGAATGGAGAACAGAGGAGTGCAATAAAACTTACAAATGATGCGGTTCATAACAGGCAGCACCGAGGTACCGTAACTTGTTCCTGAAGCAAAGTGCTCACTGATTGCCCAGAGTAAACCTTACACCAACCATGTATAGTATTTTATTACTTATGTGCACGCAACAAATCCATGCTATCAAGATAAAATGTTTGTCTGTAAGTCTATCTATCCAAAGTTGGAGGCCAGGACTTAGATTCACGAAACTCCATGTATTTCTTCGTAAGTGTGCTACGAAGGATCTTGAGTATTGCCTAAGAACGTTCCTAAGTCCAATTCAGAAAGATGTACTTACGAAAATTTTAGCAACTTCACTTAAATCTAGCTAGATGTCACTAGGGCTTTTCGTTCGGCCAATCAGAGAGAAGGTAACATTTTTCATCTTACAGCTGTAGCCAATTACGACGGCTACATGTCGTAGCTCATCCATTGTCCCTTGCCACCTATTTATGTCGAATTTTCTTATAAAATTTGTATATTCCGAAGTAAAACTATGTTTTTTTCAACTTCTACAATCAGCACCGACATTGTTGTAAACAAATATGTTATATTTGTTGTTTTCCTACGTATTTCTATGAGATATTGTGTGGCTTTCTTGTCGCTCCGATTTGAGAAGCGATGTTATTTATTTACGTATATATTTGCCTACATTTACCCAAGGACCACTAACTATCTAGTAGCCTCGACGAGAATAGAAAGCCGGCAGTTTGTTAAACGTCCCGCCAATTGTCCTAATGATATTTTCTAGCTTGATTTTTGACATTTACGGCTTAAGCGGGTAGGCGATTCCACGGGTTCATAACCTTCTGGGTGAAAAACATCTTTTATCAGCCCTACTTTAGAGGACATACTCTCCAACGCTATATCTGTGCCTGTCTTGTTATCAGTGACTTCATACCAAATGGTATGAGGTACTTTGAGCTATGTAATTACTTCATACACATTGGAATATTGGAAGATATTCTTGTGCTGCACCCAGATTTTGCTAGAGGAGGTTAATAGATCAGCCTTACATTTCATGTTCTCTCCTGATGCCATGTATGACTTACTGTCCTGTGAGGTGGTAATGTTGGATGAGCTTGTAGCTGTTTTTTTTATCTACACTGTGTGGCCCTTCATACAGAATAGGAAGCAGCATATTGCTGAGTATACCTAAGCTTGATAAAAAAAATAACATTGAGAGGAGTCTTGTAGAAACTGGTAAGGGTAATTGCTTACCTCTTGTGAAAATCGTGAAGTTGTTGTTTAGTCAGAGTTAATTTGTTTTTTGGATTGAGGCTGGTATTTTCTTCCCTGATTCCATGTATGACTAAACATCCTTTGAGATGGGAGTATTAGATGAACTTATAGCTAGTTTTTTATCTACTCTGTAATCTTTCATATAGAATAGGGTAGCAGCACATTGCTGTGTATACCTAAGCTTCTTAACAAAAAAAATCAGTAATAAAGGTTTTAAATTATAGTTTGTATTATTACCAGTATTATCATTATTAAATCATGGTAACTATGGATCATTAAGATCTCATGTTGATATGTAATAGTCATATTTTCTTTTGAATCTTTCATTAAATTGTGTAGTATGTCTCAATTTTTCACTTCTTTGGATATACAGTAGAAAAGAGTTTAAAAACCCATTAGCATTTGTTTCATTATATTTTAAAATTAAATAACTGGATCAGTTATTTTTACAGCTAACAGGATTTGTTTTACTCACAGGTGCATTATCTGTTAAAAACAAATTTGGTTTATTGTTACACACAATGGTGCTACATAGCCTTCCCGGCTTGGTGCCTTCTTTTGATAATTACTTACTTATTGTTACGCACAACCAATTTGTGTAACAAGAAGAGGTCTTGGACAAAAATTTGCTCCATGCTAAGTGTAAAGGAATCAGCTGAGCATTCCTCAAATAAAATTAGCTGCCTCAGCTTATAGGTAAATAAAATAAGCATTCCTAAAAAAAGTAGCTGCCTCACCAATTGGCGATAATTTTTTTGGATCCCTGTACAGCAATACCACATAATATTGATAATCTAGAAAAATAAAGCAATATTGTAATACAACCTGTAAGATGAAAACTACAATATATATATATATATATATATATATATATATATATATATATATATATATATATATATATATATATATATATATATATATATATATATATATATATATATATATATATATATATATATATATATATATATATATGTCGTACCTAGTAGCCAGAACGCACTTCTCAGCCTACTATGCAAGTCCCGATTTGCCTAATAAGCAAAGTTTTCATGAATTATTTGTTTTTCGACTACCTAACCTACCTAACCTAACCTAACTTTTTCGGCTACCTAACCAAACCTAACCTATGAAGATAGGTTAGGTTAGGTTAGGTAGGGTTGGTTTGGTTCGGTCATATATCTACGTTAATTTTAACTCCAATAAAAAAAAATTGACCTCATACATAATGAAATGGGTAGCTTTATCATTTCATAAGAAAAAAATTAGAAAAAATATATTAATTCAGGAAAACTTGGCTTATCAGGCAAATTGGGCCTTGAATAGTAGGCCAAAAAGTGAGTTCTGGCTACTAGGTACGACATATATATATATATATATATATATATGTCGTACCTAGTAGCCAGAACTCACTTCTCAGCCTACTATGCAAGGCCAAATTTGCCTAGTAAGCCAAGTTTTCATGAATTAATTGTTTTTCGACTACCTAACCTACCTAACCTAACCTAACCTAACTTTTTCGGCTACCTAACCAAACCTAACCTATAAAGATAGGTTAGGTTAGGTTAGGTAGGGTTGGTTAGGTTCGGTCATATATCTACGTTAATTTTAACTCCAATAAAAAAAATTGACCTCATACATAATGAAATGGGTAGCTTTATCATTTCATAAGAAAAAAATTAGAAAAAATATATTAATTCAGGAAAACTTGGCTTATTAGGCAAATCGGGCCTTGAATAGTAGGCCAAAAAGTGAGTTCTGGCTACTAGGTACGACATATATATATATATATATATATATATATATATATATATATATATATATATATATATATGTCGTACCTAGTAGCCAGAACGCACTTCTCAGCCTACTATGCAAGGCCCGATTTGCCTAATAAGCCAAGTTTTCCTGAATTAATATATTTTCTCTAATTTTTTTCTTATGAAATGATAAAGCTACCCATTTCATTATGTATGAGGTCAATTTGTTGTTATTGGAATTAAAGTTAACGTAGATATATCACCGAACCTAACCAACCCTACCTAACCTAACCTAACCTATCTTTATAGGTTAGGATAGGTTAGGTAGCAGAAAAAGTTAGGTTAGGTTAGGTTAGGTAGGTTAGGTAGTCGAGAAACAATTAATTCATGAAAACTTGGCTTATTAGGCAAATTGGGCCTTGCATAGAAGGCTGAGAAGTGCGTTCTGGCTACTAGGTACGACATATATATATATATATATATATATATATATATATATATATATATATGTCGTACCTAGTAGCCAGAACGCACTTCTCAGCCTACTATGCAAGGCCCGATTTGCCTAATAAGCCAAGTATTCCTGAATTAATATATTTTCTCTAATTTTTTTCTTATGAAATGATAAAGCTATCCATTTCATTATGTATGAGGTAATTTTTTTTTTATTGGAGTTAAAATTAACGTAGATATATGACCGAACCTAACCAACCCTACCTAACCTAACCTATTTTTATAGGTTAGGTTGGGTTAGGTGGCCGAAAAAGTTAGGTTAGGTTAGGTTAGGTAGGTTAGGTAGTCGAAAAACAATTAATTCATGAAAACTTGGCTTATTAGGCAAATCGGGCCGTGCATAGTAGGCTGAAAAGTGCGTTCTGGCTACTAGGTACGACATATATATATATATATATATATATATATATATATATATATATATATATATATATATATATGTCGTACCTAGTAGCCAGAACTCACTTTTTGGCCTACTATTCAAGGCCCGATTTGCCTAATAAGCCAAGTTTTCCTGAATTAATATATTTTTTCCAATTTTTTTCTTATGAAATGATAAAGCTACCCATTTCATTATGTATGAGGTCAATTTTTTTTTATTGGAGTTAAAATTAACGTAGATATATGACCGAACCTAACCAACCCTACCTTACCTAACCTAACCTATCTTTATAGGTTAGGTTTGGTTAGGTAGCCGAAAAAGTTAGGTTAGGTTAGGTTAGGTAGGTTAGGTAGTCGAAAAACAATTAATTCATGAAAACTTGGCTTATTAGGCAAATCGGGCCTTGCAAAGTAGGCTGAGAAGTGCGTTCTGGCTACTAGGTACGACATATATATATATATATATATATATATATATATATATACATATATAATATATATATATTATATATATATGTATATTATATATATATATTAGTATATTTTGGTAGCAGTCTTTCCTGTAGACATATATTATTAAATATGACCGAAAAAGTAAGATTAATAATTCTAACACGAATTTTCTCAATCTTTCGTACATTACGCTTCACTGTTGGAGGTAAATCAAAAATCAATTCTCCAAAATTCATTTTTATTTCTAGTCTGACGCGACACGGGCGCGTTTCGTAAAACTTATTACATTTTCAAAGACTTTAGTTCACAAATACACAACTGATTAGAACTTACGTATCTCCGATTTTATATCTACATTTGAGTGAGGTGGGAGGGGTGATGTGGCATTAACACAAGACAGAACAAGAGGGGATATTAATAGGGTATTAAAAGCATCAACACAAGACAGAACACAAACAATGGGTATTGAATAGAAGTGTTTGTAGAAAGCCTATTGGTCCATATTTCTTGATGCTTCTATATTGGAGCGGAGTCTTGAGGTGGGTAGAATATAGTTGTGCAATAATTGGCTGTTGATTGCTGGTGTTGACTTCTTGATGTGTAGTGCCTCGACATATATATATATATATATATATATATATATATATATATATATATATATATATATATATATATGTCGTACCTAGTAGCCAGAACGCACTTCTCAGCCTACTATGCAAGGCCTGATTTGCCTAATAAGCCAAGTTTTCCTGAATTAATATATTTTCTCTATTTTTTTTCTTATGAAAGGATAAAGCTACCCATTTCATTATGTATGAGGTCAATTTTTTTTATTGGAGTTAAAATTAACGTAGATATATGACCAAACCTAACCGACCCTACCTAACCTAACCTATCTTTATAGTTTAGGTTAGGTTAGGTACCCGAAAAAGTTAGGTTAGGTTAGGTAGGTTAGGTAGTCGAAAAAACATTAATTCATGAAAACTTGGCTTATTAGGCAAATCAGGCCTTGCATAGTAAGCTGAGAAGTGCGTTCTGGCTACTAGGTACGACATATATATATATATATATATATATATATATATATATATATATATATATATATATATATATATATATATATATATATATATATATGACAATGTCAGACCACGGAGGAAAAATGAAACAGGAAATTTCCTTAAGTACTTTCGTATATTAAATACATCTTCAGAAGGTCTTTTTTAGATTCAGAAGATTTAATATACGAAAGTACTTAAGGAAATTTCCTGTTTCATTTTTCCTCCGTGGTCTGACATTGTCACATTCTTAATCACGTGTTTATTTTCGTGATATACACACATATATATATATATATATATATATATATATATATATATATACATATATATATATATATATATATATATATATATATATATATATATATATATATATATATATATATATATATATATATGTATATATATATATATACATATGCCAACATATATATATATGTATATATATATATATATATATACATATGCCAACATATATATATATATGTATATATATATATATACATATGGTACGACATATATATATATGTCGTACCTAGTAGCCAGAACGCACTTTTTGGCCTACTATGCAAGGCCCGATTTGCCTAATAAGCCAAGTTTTCCTGAATTAATATATTTTCTCCAATTTTTTTCCTATGAAATGATAAAGCTACCAGTTTTATTATATATGAGGTCAATTTTTTTTTATTGGAGTGAAAATTAACGTAGATATATGACCAAACCTAACCAATCCTACCTAACCTATCTTTATAGGTTAGGTTAGGTTAGGTAGCCGAAAAAGTAAGGTTAGGTTAGGTTAGGTAGGTTAGGTAGTCGAAAAACAATTAATTCATGAAAACTTGGCTTATTAGGCAAATCTGGCCTTGCATAGTAGGCTGAGAAGTGCGTTCTGGCTACTAGGTACGACATATATATATATATATATATATATATATATATATATATATATATATATATATATATATATATATATATATATATATATATATATATATATGTTTCATTGAATATGACCGCATATTCTGTATTTATTATTTTCTGGTTTAGGGCTTCTATCCCTCTAACTATTTTCTTAGCATCAGGGCTTAATTGAAATAGGAGTTCTCCAAAACTCATTTTCGTACTTTTAAGGTGAAGAAAAGAAGTGATTTACTATAGAGTGTATTACACTTATTTGTATAATTTGCACGACGTTTCGAACCTCCATGGTTCATTCTCAAGTGAACAGATCTTACAATACTAGTTGATTTTATACCCGCATTAGGTCAGGTGATAATACAATGAAGGTGAAAACATGGGGGGATACATAAGAGATAAACGTAGGGGCTGCAGAAGGCTTATTGGCCCATACGAGGCATCTCCTATCCAAACACAAAGATTAATCCAGTGTAATTAGCCTGTTATGTTGGACATTGTCTTCTGTGTTGGCATCGATATGTTCTTGTCTTGTCCTTACTCTCATGGTGGGTAGAGTAAATAGTTCCGTGATTTGGGTGTTCATGGTAGGTCGCTCTATTCTTATGTGAATTGCCTCAAGAATTTGTAATCTTCTTGAATCTTGGGTTTTGTCTATTATGCAAGTATTCTTGTTCAACATTTCTCTTGTTAGAGTAATGTCATGGGCTTGTCTCATGTGATTCTTAGGGGCACCAGATTGAAGATGGCATGTCAAACGCCTCGTCAGCTTGGTCGACGTCATACCTATGTACTTACATTGAAGGTTACATTCTTCGTGGGGGCAAGTGTACATGTATACAACGCTTGACTGCTGTAGAGGGTTCTCCGTCGGCTTCGGGCTGTTTTTGATAAGGAGTTCGGAAGTCTTCTTGGTTTTGTAGAATATTATCAGGTTTATGTTTTGGTTAGGAGTAGTGCTTTTTACTCCTTTACGGATTATTTCTTTCATTATTCTTTCCTCTTTTATATGTTCACTGTGCATGGTTGATTTGTAATATAATTTTATTGGGGGTGTTGTGGTTTCTGTTCTAGGTTCTGAATTATGCCAACGGTCCAAGTGTCTTCTTATAGCAGCGTTTATTTCCGCGTTGCTATATCCGTTGTTCACCAATACCTGAGTTACTCTTTCAAACTCTCTACTCACGTTGAAAGAGTAACTCAGGTATTGGTGAACAACGGATATAGCAACGCGGAAATAAACGCTGCTATAAGAAGACACTTGGACCGTTGGTATAATTCAGAACCTAGAACAGAAACCACAACACCCCCAATAAAATTATATTACAAATCAACCATGCACAGTGAACATATAAAAGAGGAAAGAATAATGAAAGAAATAATCCGTAAAGGAGTAAAAAGCACTACTCCTAACCAAAACATAAACCTGATAATATTCTACAAAACCAAGAAGACTTCCGAACTCCTTATCAAAAACAGCCCGAAGCCGACGGAGAACCCTCTACAGCAGTCAAGCGTTGTATACATGTACACTTGCCCCCACGAAGGATGTAACCTTCAATGTAAGTACATAGGTATGACGTCGACCAAGCTGACGAGGCGTTTGACATGCCATCTTCAATCTGGTGCCCCTAAGAATCACATGAGACAAGCCCATGACATTACTCTAACAAGAGAAATGTTGAACAAGAATACTTGCATAATAGACAAAACCCAAGATTCAAGAAGATTACAAATTCTTGAGGCAATTCACATAAGAATAGAGCGACCTACCATGAACACCCAAATCACGGAACTATTTACTCTACCCACCATGAGAGTAAGGACAAGACAAGAACATATCGATGCCAACACAGAAGACAATGTCCAACATAACAGGCCAATTACACTGGATTAATCTTTGTGTTTGGATAGGAGATGCCTCGTATGGGCCAATAAGCCTTCTGCAGCCCCTATGTTTATCTCTTATGTATCCCCTCATGTTTTCACCTTCATTGTATTATCACCTGACCTAATGCGGGTATAAAATCAACTAGTATTGTAAGATCTGTTCACTTGAGAATGAACCATGGAGGTTCGAAACGTCGTGCAAATTATACAAATAAGTGTAATACACTCTATAGTAAATCACTTCTTTTCTTCACCTTAAAAGTACGAAAATGAGTTTTGGAGAACTCCTATTTCAATTAAGCCCTGATGCTAAGAAAATAGTTAGAGGGATAGAAGCCCTAAACCAGAAAATAATAAATACAGAATATGCGGTCATATTCAATGAAACATGTTTGAAAGAAAACCTGCTGCCAGTATATATATTTATATATATATATATATATATATATATATATATATATATATATATATATATATATATATATATATATATATATATATATATATATATATATATATATATATATATTATTAAATATGACCGGAAAAAGTAAGATTAATAATTCTAACACGAATTTTCTCAATATTTCTTATATTTCTTTTCACTGTTGATGGTAATTGAAAAATCAATTCTCCAAAATTCATTTTTATTTCTAGTCTGACGCGACACTTGAACGCATTTCGAAATATCTTATTACATTTTCAAAGACTTTAGTTTACACACACACAACTATAACTTGCAAATGCTAAACAGAGTTTAAACAGCTTTGATTTTATACCTGCATTTGAGTGAGGTGATATGTTACAACAGTTATGGATGAGGTGAAAACAAACTTTCAACACAAGACAGAACACGAAACAATGGGTATAATATTTTGTAGGTTAAATGGAAGAATGGAAGTAACTGCAAAGGGCCTATTGGCCCATATTTCTTGATGCTTCTATATTGGTGCGGAGTCTTGAAGTGGGTAGAATATAGTTGTGCATTAATTGGCTGTTGATTGCTGGTGTCGACTATTTAATGTGTAGTGCCTCGCAGATATCAAGCCGCCTGCTATCGCTGTATCTATCGATGATTTCCGTGTTTTTTGTTAAGACTTCTCTGATGATGGTTTGGTTGTGGGAAGAGATTATATGTTCCTTAATGGAGCCCTGTTGATCTATGCATCGTTAATCGCCTGGAAAGAGGTGTTGTTGTCTTGCCTATATACTGAATTCTTTGAGGCTTACAGTCCCCAAGTGGGCATTTGAAGGCATAGACGACATTGGTCTCTTTTAAAGCGTTCTGCTTTGTGTCTGGAGAGTTTTTCATGAGTAAGTTGGCCGTTTTCTTGGTTTTATAGTAAATCGTCAATTGTATCTTCTGATTTTTGTCTGTAGGGATAACGTTTCTATTAACAATATCTTTCAGGACCCTTTCCTCCGTTTTATGAGCTGTGGAAAAGAAGTTCCTGTAAAATAGTCTAATAGGGGGTACAGGTGTTGTGTTAGTTGTCTCTTCAGAGGTTGCATGGCGTTTCACTTTCCTTCTTATGATGTCTTCCACGAAACCATTGGAGAAGCCGTTGTTGGCTGGGACCTGCCTTACCCTACAGAGTTCTTCATCGACTTGCTTCCATCCTGAGCTGTGGCTGAGAGCCCGGTCGACATAAGCGTTAAAGACACTCCACTTGTACCTGTCTGGGCAGTCACTGTTGGCATTGAGGCACATTCCTATGTTTGTTTCCTTAGTGTAGACTGCAGTGTGGAAACCTCCGCTCGTTTCCATGACTGTTACATCTAGAAAGGGCAGCTTCCCATCCTTCTCCATCTTGTAAGTGAAACGCAACACAAAATTCCGCTCAAATGCCTCTTTCAGCTCCTGCAGATGTCTGACATCAGGTACCTGTGTAAAAATGTCGTCAACATACCTGCAGTATATGGCCAGTTTCAAGTTCATGTCGACTAAGACCTTTTGTTTGATGGTACCCATGTAGAAGTTTGCAAACAGGACATCTAGGAGAGAACCCATGGCGACCCCATCTACTTGCTTATTCATGTGCCCATCCAGGCTCAAGAAGGGTGCCTCTTTAGTACAAGCTTGGAGTAGATTCCTTAGAACGTTTTCTGGTATGTCAAGAGGAGTACAGGCCGGATCACGATACACTCTGTCCGCTATCATCCCGATTGTTTCATCCACAGGTACGTTGGTTAGCAGTGATTCTACGTCCAACGAGGCTCTTATCCCTGTGGCCTGTGTTATCCGCAGTAAGTCAACAAATTCCTTTGGAGATTTCAGGCTGAAGGCGCAAGGGACATAAGGAGTCAGCAAGCCGTTGAGTTGCTTCGACAGTCTGTACGTGGGTGTTGGTATCTAGTTGATGATTGGCCGAAGTGGGTTTCCAGGCTTATGCGTCTTGACATTTCCATACGCATATCCAGGTTTATTTTCCCCAATAATCTTTGGCAGGTGGAGTCCGGATTTCTTGGCGTTCACAGTTTCGATCAATTTGTTGACCTTTGCCTTCAATTCGGCTGTAGTGTCCTTCGTTACCCTTTGGAATTTAGTTTGGTCAGAGAGAATGAGGTTCATTTTCGCCAGATATTCGTCTTTTTTAAGAATGACGTATATTGGCAACTTGTCACCTCTTCTGAAGACTATCTCCTTGTTCTCACGAAGGCTCTTAGCTGCCACTTTGAGCTCGGGGGACAGTATGGTGCTTCTGTAACTGCCTCGATTCTTTTCTCCTTCCGCAATAAGTTCTGCTTGTAAGGTGTCTTTGGTGGTGACCTTCTTTTGTGTCTCGAGGTCGAATATGTTGTCTAACAGGATCTCCAACTCCACTTTCCAAGCCATCTCACTTGGTCTGGACCTAACGTGATAGTTTATACCCAGATTTAGGAGAGTGACTTGGTCCTCAGTGAGGTTGATTCGTGCAAGGTTCAGGAAGTCGTCTCCTGGTCGTGAAATTGCCCAACCTGTCCTCCTAAAAAGAACGTCAACATTTGCCGTTTGATTGTACGGCTGTTTTTGGACGTTATTTTGTGTAAAACTAAGTCTATTATCGCTTCCATGGACTATCTCTAATTATACAATGAAATACCACACTCTTATTATTCTATAACTCACTGACTATGCTCTGATATTTGTTCTTCAAATAAAAATATATATATTTTTGCCTTAATTAGGCCATAATCCAGAAAATTCCAGCCTATCGATCTTTATATTTAGGAAAACATCTAATAAATTTGGAAAAGAATTTTTCGTTCGCCGACAGTTGCCTGTTACTATTTAACCCTTTATGCTTTAATGTCGCTGGTCATTGTGACTTTCCCAGGATTTATATAGGTTTTGTAGTAGCATTTAGTCAGACTACAGTAATTTAACTAATGGGAAACCTCTATAGTCGTCGTAAATTAATAATAATCATTTATCAAATTACCTAATGCGCCTTGTCATGCACCTTTTTGTAAATATTATTATGCAATGTTTGACACAATTTATCACTGTATTAAAAAGATGTTTAGGTACTAATTCATGGCAAAGATGATTTTTTAAATGTGTAATCTGTTATATTATTCTAAAATCTTTTTCCAACGTTTATATGAGATATACGTATCTGGCAACTACCTAATACTTAAAAATAATAGTTACAGCATTCTATTAATATATAATGTTGAAATAAATATCACACAAAGTCTCTATATCTGGTTTTAGATGTCTTCTAAATTTTCTTTTAAAATAGTGTTAATGATTTTTGTGAATCTTGAGTAAAAATTACGTTAATTATTATTAATCTAATTATTATTTCAAGTAAAAGAATTCCGTTGTCGCAGCATCAAGGATCAGCAGACGCCATAAACACAACACACCGCCCTACGGTGCGACAAGTCTCCCTCTAACATACACCTCTGTTTTAGTCGCCGCTCATCTGTCTACAGCACAACGCAACAAGCACTTTTGAAACTCTTATCATGCTCAACATAAAAACCTCTACCAACATCTGTACTAGTGCAGTCATTGGGAAGACAAAACCTTCATGCAAACTGCACCTACTATCAAGAAGAAGAAATCATGGTGCAGGCCACCTGTGTTATCCAGGTATTTAGTATTTAAGATTATAATAAGTAATATTTCTTTTATAATAATATTGCAGCAGGTTAGGGGCTAGGCATTTACACTCTTAGGTCAGCAAACTAGCTAGAAGGTTAGACCATTAGACTCCACTGGTCAACCGGGGCTCTGCGGGGCCTGCAAAGCCCCGCCTATCCTATCCTAGCCTAGCCCAGCTTAAACCATCTTAGCATAGTTCATTCTAGCTGTGCATAATGCTTGCACAACCTTGCTTATCCTAGTTTACCTCTTCCTAGCCTATCGTAGCCAAGCCTATCCCAGTATACCCTTACCTAGTCTTGCCTAGCCTAACCCTGCCTTGCTTTTAAACATGACCAGTCCTTCCTACCCTAGCCAAGATTTGACCAGCTTAGCCAAGCCAATCCCTGCCTAGATTTAGCATAGCCTAGCCTTTTTATTAATATATAGAGGGTACCACCTCTGGTTGAGTTTGTAGGAACTCTCCACTTATAGGGTTGAGGGTTCCATATATATATATATATATATATATATATATATATATATATATATATATATATATATATATATATATATATATATTGTGACGATAATCTCTTTCAAGAGAGATTGAGCCTGCTCTTCCCTATATCATTCACGTCATTTTACAAGTACAAGATACTATATTGAAGATACGTCCACCAGTATCACAAACGTTTTGCCCAGGAAGCAAAGCGTACCTTGCACCACCCGACACGCCGGCTCCGGCCGTCGTCAACGAGCAAACTACCCATTCTCCGCCTGCCTGCTCCTGAGTGGATGGTGTATCGCCGACCGCACCTGCACCTGCACTCACGCCCTCTACCCGAGTCGACGTCTGGGCCAGCTCACGCAGTACTCCTCAGAATATCTCTGTGCTCTTAGAAGTTGTCATCTCTCTCTGGTAGACTAAGCCCTGGCTGTCGAGTACATTTGGAGAGCTTTGAGACGATCCCAATAATTTAGGTTTTTTATCTCGTCTATGCGTGCCGTATATGTTCTCTGTATTCCCTCTATTTCAGCAATCTCTCCTGCTCTGAAGGGGGAAGTGAGTACTGAGCAGTACTCAAGACGGGACAACACAAGTGGTTTGAAGAGTACAACCATTGTGATGAGATCCCTGGATTAGAAAGTTCTCATAATCCATCCTATCCTTCTTCTGGCTGACGCAATATTTGCTTGGTTATGCTCCCTAAACGTTAGATCGTCGGACATCATTATTCCCAAATCTTTGACATGCTGTTTTTCTACTATGGGAAGATTCGATTGTGTTTTGTACCCTGTATTATGTTACAGATCCTCATTTTTGCCGTACCTGAGTACCTGAAATTTATCATTGTTAAATATCATGTTATTTTCTGCTGCCCAATCGAAAACTTTGTTGACATCTGCTTGTAGTTTTTCAATGTCTTTGATTGCATTTTTGTGTCTTTTGGTCTGTGGCCCTCTCTCAATTTCTGTTGAACCAATCCTGTTTTCTGGCCCTGCATCTCTGTTTTGGTATGGAGTTAAAATATTTTGCATTTAAATTTGGCACATATTTGGATGGCCCCCATTCAAAAAATGTTTTACAGTAAACTATACTCTTGAACAATATTTTTCTCACTGGCAATTGAAAGTTATATGCCATTCTGAGACCGTAATGAATAAAATAACAATTGGTGACATAAAATATTTAGAGCAATTTGAATTTTTTTTTTGTAAACTCTTTTTACGTTCATGTTGTGATGTTGATTTAAAAGGAAAAGTTGGAGCATTTGCCATGAGGATTATGCACACAAAAAATTGAGTGTGTATGATGAAGTTTCGGTGCCCGATCACTGGGCCCCTTAAGAGGTAGTTATGGTTTATACTATCAAAGGCTTTCCTCAAGTCAATGAATAGGCCAATTGAGAACTCATTTTTGTCAAGGGCAGTGTAGATTATATCAAGCAAACTAATAATGGCATCATTGATACTCATTTAGAAACAGAAGCCAAACTGGCAGGGACTTAGTATATTGAGTTTCACAAAGTAGGAATAGAGCTGTTTATTAAAAAAAACTATTTTTGAAAGTATAGGTAGATTTGATGTATAGGTATTGGTCTGTAATTGTTTGTCAGTTGTCTTGCGTCCTTTATGAACTGGCACCACTGTTATTTTTTTAAGGATATCAGGAAAAGTAGAACACTAGAGATTTGTTGATTTCATTATTTGTTTGATTAAATAGATTTGTTGATTATTTCATTAATGTTCCAAGCTTTGATTTAAAGTAATTGAATTATGGATATAATGTCTGTCGGGCTGACTGGTAAAAGGAGTAGAGTGTTAGCTGCCTATTAGATATGTAGTAACATGTGTCTGGGTCTTTGGAATTTTTCTGCAAAGGTTTGCACAAATTCATGAAAAGAAGCTATTGAACTCATTTGCAATAAATAAGTCTGTTGTAAGTGTGTAACCATCTTTGGAGAGTTTTATCTGCTTGGTAAGTGATTGTTATTTAGACCCTAGGATGTTAGAGATGGCTTTCCATGTAATGTTCATATTTCCATTTGCTTCTTTAAATCCATTCTCATAAAGGAAGCGTTGGCTCTTTGTATTATATTGGTAATCATTGATGAGTATCTCTTAACTTCTTGTTTTGCAACTAGGCATTTTTTTTTTCATATTCGTCTTGTTAATTGTTTCAAGTACAGTATGCAACTTGTGGGCCAGGAGTTGTTTAATCTTTTGGCAGTTAGTTGCTTAGTGAGGAGAGGACTCAAGATGACTCAAAATGCTCAGAATACTCTCACAAATTTATATCAATGTAATATTTTGGAATCTTATAAAATAAAAGTGTATAACTAAAAATTTTCCTTTCCCATCAACAGGTCCTCCTCACTGGGCTTGCTCGGCTTTTGTGTTACTCTGAGGGTGCCATCATCGTTTACCCTTCAAGACTGACTCATGCTGGCATTGCATTTGTGGACTTCCCTTCACAGTAAACAGTCCTTCTCCATATGGTGATTGTCCAGGGCAAGCAGGGTGTGACTGCCATCTTGGAGAAGCAGGGTCTTTTAATATGAAGAATCTTCTGTCTTCCCTACTTATGCCAGCTTATGCCAGCTGCTCTATTACTCTCTCATTTGCATATATCTAAGCATATAGATTAGATATAGATTTAGATTAGATTTTTTATTCAGGTAAAGGTACATACATTGCAGATGAGTTACAAAGGGAAAGACAATGGCTAGAGTTCACTAGCTCTATTGGAAGATAAACGTCTGCAAGACAAGTGTGGGCAAAAATTCAGATAGCTAAGGGGAGCAGAGCCCGGCCTGCGGCTCACAACGACCCCCCAGGGTAAGGCTGAATAACTAATTCACAAGTGGAGTGCTGCAGCATCATCCTCCTCCCTCCCTGCAGAAGTAAGCAGGGAACAGCTCCTCCGACATAATGACAGAAGGATTAGGATAACAAGAGCACAATCTAGTGAGACGAGCATGGGGAACCAATTACAGCCAAGGAAGTAAAGGGGGCTATGAAAAAGGGTAAAAGTACAGAACCTGGTGAAGATGGCGTCATCTACGACATACTCAATGCACTGTGTGAAGTGTCTGGCAATCCACTACTCTACATGTTTAACAAGACATTCCTATGTGGAGTGTTGCCCACACAATGGAAACATGCAATAATGGTCCTAATACCGAAACCCAATGACCCTGGCAATTACAGACCAATCAGTCTCATGTAATGCACTTGGAAGATGCTTGAAAGGATCATCCTAAACCGACTATTGCACAAAATAGGCAGGTTAGGGGAGGGGGGTCAATGGATTTGTTAAAGGACGGAGCACAGCAAACTGTATAGTTAATTACCCCCAATAAACTCGCTCCTCGGGGCAAAATTTTTAAATTTAAAATACAATACCTAAAGCCACTAATACGCATAGCGTTTCGGGCAAATATATACGAAGTAAAACCCAAACAAAGAACTGACTCTGAATGAATACCTAACATCAGTGTTCACACTAGAAAGCTTGAATGACATCCCATCACCAACACAAATGTTTGTCGGAGGTAAAGAGAATGAATTAAGAGAAATACCAATTACACGCGACACAATCAGGAAGAGCATTGACAAACTAAAAGACTCAAAAGCCCAAAGTGTAAATGGATTTAAGTCCCAAGTCGTAAAGGAATTGGCAAATTAATTGGGTGGTTGTAGGTAGGAGCTGCCTCGTATGGGCCGGTGGGCCTTCTGCAGTTGCCTTTGTTCTTGTGTTCTTATGTTAAGTAGCAACATTTGCAAATTTGCAGATGATACAAAAATAGGTAGGAAAATTAACACGGAAGAAGATTCACTATCACTTCAAGTTGATCTAAATAGGGTTTTGAAATGGTCAAAAGATTGACAGATGCAGTTTAATGCTGATAAATGTAAAGTTCTGAGGCTAGGTAATGATGATAGAGTTACAAGATACGAGCTAGATGGTGTTGAGATTGCGAAGTCGGATTGCGAAAGGGATTTGGGAGTTATGATTAGTAAGAATTTAAAACCAAAGGATCAATGCAGGAATGTTCGTAATAAGGCAAATAGGACACTGGGATTTATTAATCGAAGTGTTAGTAACAAGACACCTGGTGTGGTTCTTCAGCTATATCTTGCTCTGGTTAGGCCCCAATACATTATGCAGTTCAGTTTTGGTCGCCATATTATAGAATGGATATAAATTCACTTGAACGTGTCTAGAGTAGGATGACTAAGTTAATTCCCCAAATTAGAAATCTTTTATATGAAGAAAGATTAACAAAGCTTAAATTGCATACACTGGAAAGGCGAAGAGTTAGGGGTGATATGATAGAGGTTTACAAGTGGATGAATGGACATAACAAAGGGGATATTAGTAGGGTATTAAAAGTATCAACACAAGACAGAACACAAAACAATGGGTAAAAATTGGATAAGTTTAGATTTAGGAAAGACTTGGGTAAATACTGGTTTGGTAACAGGGTTGTTGATTTGTGGAACCAATTACCGCGTAACGTGGTGGAGGTGGGGTCCCTCGATTGTTTCAAGCGTGAGTTGGACATGTATATGAGTGGGTTTGGGTGGTTATAGATAGGAGTTGCCTCGTATGGGCCAATAGGCCTTCTGCAGTTAACTTTATTCTTATGCTCTTAATTCACTATGCTTGCCAGTGAAACTCCTTTTCAGAAAATCGCTGGACCATGGAATAGTTCCCCTAGTAATAGTTGAAGGTGATGTAGTGATCGAGTAATCCTTATACTCCATTATCTCATCATTTTAATGGCATAACTAATTACACAAGCATTAATCCTATCCCTATTTACAGGTAACGGTTTTCCACCCTTCTATAACTTACTGTGAAGTATAGTCACCGTACATAAGCAAGCGACTTGAGAATAGCATATTACGGGCAATTCATGCCCGTGCCACCTCTTGGGTGGCTTAATCTTTATTAATCAATCAGAATAGCACACACCATTTGGTCACCATTTGGTCCGGGAGCCATCTCCCGTCACGCAGGGTGCAGTTGCGCCTCCACAGATCTCCAGTATCGTCTTTTGATACTGGTAATGGCTCAAAAGGGCCACTACTTACGGGGTATTCATGCCCGTGTCACCTCTTGGGTGGCTTAATCTTCATCAATCAATCGAATAGGACACAGTACAATCTCCAGTCAAGAATGTAGCACTCGGCGTGTACAGTTCTAATCGACCCAAGACGCTACAGCTTCGACACAGAGCAGACAGCAGACTACGACCGTTGTTCAGGTCCATGTAAACTACATCTACCCGAAGTCCTTCGTCTGAATAGCCAATTACCAGTTACAGGAGATACTTTTTCACCCACAGAGTTATTAACTCATGGAACCGCCTACCCACCGAAGCGGTACGTGGCAAAACGGTGCTGATTTTCAAAATATACCTGGAAAAGATCATTCCTCCCTACACCTGGGGGGTACCTTCGTTAAAGTAAAACGGTATACAGAAATAACAAAGAAAATAGATATGAATACTATTACCTTCGATGTTAGTAGTAGTTGTGCAAGTGAGGAGAAAGAAAAAATATTACGGAGTTGGAAGGAAGTTTCTAAGGTACTCTCGTATCTCATGGAATGTGACGGACAGGGCAAAGGTAGTTTTATTATTAATCATGGATGAAAGTAGATTGATAATATTATCTTGGAACGTTAATGGATTAAAAACTAGAGCGGTGGATGTACACTATTATACTCTTAGAGAGAATATTAACTTAGTAGCACTCCAGGAAACTGGGGATAGTGATGGTAACATTCTGAACATGAAGATGAACATGTTAAACATGAAGATGTTCAACTGCTGGGCGAGCCCTCTCCTACTCATCTGAGGGGAGGGAGATAAGATTATGCTTGTTTGATAAATGCTGAGGGCATAGAGGAGAATTGTCTTACTGTGGATGAAATGCTAAGTGATAATTTTGCATTACAAATACAGCTTAAACTAGATAAAAAGCATGCCTGCCTTCAGAGGAAAAGCATAAAGTTTAATAAGGGAATTAAGGGGTCTTGTTGGTCATATTAAGTCTTGGTATGATACTTATAAGCCAGTTTCCGCAGAAACATTTTATTAAGATTTAATTAAGGAGGTAGATGTATTTAATGCAACATTGAACCGGAAAACATCTGGTATAGAAAAGCATCCCCCCAGAAAAGTGTGGGGAGAAGAGAAAGGAAATTAGGAGCAAGTATTGGCAGGAGTTTGCAGAGAAAGTTAGGAGTAACATAAACTTGAAGAAAATCTGGCAAGACATAAATGAAATAAGGAGTAAAAAGCATAATTTTGTTGCATATCCTGACCCGTAAGGAATTGCAAAAGGTCTCGTAAATAAATGGGCGGAAGCTGCCAAACTTAGTTCATTTAATTACCCGCTGTAACGAGAGAGTCGTTAGATTCTTAGAAAGATCTAAGAATGGATTTTATACTTACAGCAGGTAACAGTGGTGATGTCACTTGCACAGGTATTACCAGAGAAGAACTAATAACGGCGATTAAAGTTGGGAAATGGAGTTACTCCATCCTCCGCCCCTGGGGAGGATGGAGTAACTTATGAAATACTTAATGAACTTGCCATTATGACGAAAAGCCCACTGTTAGACCTCTTTAATATTGGGCAGTATTACCAGTAAATGAAAAAAAACTATGATCATCCTTATCCCTAAAGCCAATGGAAGGTACAGACCTGTGTCTTTAACCTCCTATTTTTGTAAAATAATGGAGAGGATCATTTTAAATAAACTTTTGTATATAATAGTGATCAGCTGTCTAGTAATTTGTTCGGGTTCCTCAGAGGAAAAAGTACCTCTGACTGTATGATTAAATGTCTAGCTAATGGTAATGATTATTATAGAATTTTTGTTGATTTACAAAGAGCTTTTGATAAAGCCAACAAAGAGGTTATTTTATATGAATTAGCTGGTCTTGGTGTTGAAGGGAGATTATTGCGCTGGATAGCGGATTATCTTCAGGAAAGGAAGGCTCAGGTGTGGTATCAAGGTTGTGTGGTTCAAGGTATCAAGGTCAAGAACTCGGCACACCTCAGGGAGGAGTGTTGAGTCCCACCCTGTTTAATGTACTAATGAATAAGATAGCATCTGAGAAATACTCAAATTGGGTAACTCCGATCATATATGCCGATGATATTTTGTTTCAGGGCAAAGATATTTCAAAGGTTCAAACAGTGTTGGACAATTTCGGAAACCTGTGTCACCACATGGGACTGGTGGTTAATGAAGACAAAACTAAAGTTTGAATGTAGAAGTCGGAGGCCCATTATATTGAAAATAATCGGTAAAAATATAGAGTTAATATATATAAATATTTAGGCATATATGTTGGATATACCCATGAGAGTTTGGAAACTGACATGAACAGACTGTTGGGTCAATGTCGGAAGAGATTACAACCTCTGAAGGCCTTGGCATGCTGTGGAAAGGAGTGGGAGTCCCTGTGCTACGAATGATGTACTGGAGTACTGTAAGATTTCTTACTGATTATGCTGCACCTGTCATTTCTTGTTTTGGTAAAGGTAAAATGGGCAAGTTGGAGAAGATACAAAATGAAGCCATGAGAATTATCTTAGGATGCCCAAGAAATGCTATGATTAAGATAATGAGGATGGAGTTGAATTTGCAGAGAATTTGGAATAGAATTGCAGAGATAAATGTTTGATAAATGATTCCTGAACCTTGCAGGAATCAAACTCACTGAGGTTGAAGTCACTCTCCTAAATCTGGATATAAACTGTCACGTTATGTCCAGACCAAGTGAGATGGCACGGAAAGTGGAGATGGAGATAATGTTGGACGACATATTCGACCTCGAGACACAAAAGAACGTCACCACCAAAGACACCTTGCAAGCAGAACTTATTGCGGAAGGAGAAAAGAATCGAGGCATTTACAGAAGCACCATACTGTCCCCCGAGCTCAAAGCGGCAGCTCAGAGCCTTCGTGAGAACAAGGAGATAGGCTTCAGAAGAGGTGACAAGTTGCCAATATACGTCATTCTTAAAAAAGACATATATCTGGCGAAAATGAACCTCATTCTCTCTGACCAAACTAAATTCCAAAGGGTAACGAAGGACACTACAGCCGAATTGAAAGCAAAGGTCAACAAATTGATCGAAACTGTGAACGCCAAGAAATCCGGACTCCACCTGCCAAAGATTATTGGGGAATATAAACCTGGATATGCGTATGGAAATGTCAAGACACATAAGCCTGGAAACCCACTTCGGCCAATCATCAGCCAGATACCCACACTCACGTACAGACTGGCAAAGCGACTCAATGGCTAGCTGACTCCTTATGTCCCTTGTGCCTTCAGCCTGAAGTCTCCAAAGGAATTTGTTGATTTACTGAGAAGAACACGGGCCACAGGGGTAAGATCCTCGTTGGATGTAGAATCACTGTTTACCAACGTACCTGCGGATGAAACAATCGGGATGATAGCGGACAGAGTGTATTGTGATCCGGCCTGTACTCCTCTTGACATACCAGAAAACGTTCTAATGAATCTACTCCAAGCTTGTACTAAAGAGGCACCCTTCTTGAGCCTGGATGGGCACATGTATAAACAAGTAGATGGGGTCGCCATGGGTTCTCTCCTAGGTGTCCTGTTTGCAAACTTCTACATGGGTACCATTGAACAAAAGGTCTTAGTCGACATGAACTTGAAACCGGCCATATACTGCAGGTATGTTGACGACATTTTTACACAGGTACCTGATGTCATACATCTGCAGGAGCCGAAGGAGGCATTTGAGCGGAATTCTGTGTTGCGTTTCACTTACGAGATGGAGAAGGATGGGAAGCTGCCCTTTCTAGATGTAACAGTCATGGATAGGAGCGGAGGTTTCTACACTGCAGTCTACACTAAGGAAACAAATATAGGAATGTGCCTCAATGCCAACAGTGACTGCCCAGACAGGTACAAGAGGAGTGTCGTTAACGCTTATGTCGACCGTGCTTTCAGCCACAGCTCAGGATGGAAGCAAGTCGATGAAGAACTCTGTAGGGTAAGGCAGGTCCTAGTCAACAACGGCTTCTCCAATGGTTTCGTTGAAGACATCATATGAAGAAAGGTGAAACGCAATGCAAACTCTGAAGAGACCACTAACACAACACCTGTACCCCCTATTAGACTATTTTACAGGAACTTCTTTTCCACAGCTCATAAAACGGAGGAAAGGGTCCTGAAAGATATTGTTAATAGAAACGTTATCCCTACAGACAAAAATCAGAAGATACAATTGACGATTTACTATAAAACCAAGAAAACGGCCAACTTACTCATGAAAAACTCTCAAGACACAAAGCAGAACGCTTTAAAAGAGACCAATGTCGTCTATGCCTTCAAATGCCCACTTGGGGACTGTAAGCCTCAAAGAATTCAGTATATAGGCAAGACAACAACACCTCTTTCCAGGCGATTAACGATGCATAGATCAACAGGGCTCCATTAAGGAACATATAATCTCTTCCCACAACCAAACCATCACCAGAGAAGTCTTAACAAAAAACACAGAAATCATCAATAGATACAGTAATAGCAGGTGGCTTTATATCTGCGAGGCACTACACATTAAGAAGTCAACACCAGCAATCAACAGCCAATTAATGCACAACTATATTCTACCCACTTCAAGACTCCGCACCAATATAGAAGCATCAAGAAATATGGGCCAATAGGCCCTTTGCATTTACTTCCGTTCTTCCCTTTAACTTACCCAATATTATACCCATTGTTTAGTGTTCTATCTTGCGTTGAAAGTTTGTTTTCCCTCATCCAAAACTGTTGTAACATATCACCTCACCCAAATGCAGGTATATAAAATTGAAAAGCCGTTTGAATTATAGCATAGTAAGAAATCTGTTTAGTGTTTGCAGGTAATAGTTGTGTGTATGTGTAAACTAAAGTTTCTGAAAATGTAATAAGTTATTACAAAACGCGTTCAAGTGTCGCATCAAACTAGAAATAAAAATTAATTTTGGAGAAGTGATTTTTCAATTACCATCGACAGTGAAAAGAAACAAAAGAAATATTGAGAAAATTCGTGTTAGAATTATTAATCTTACTTTTTCGGTCATATTTAATAATATATATATATATATATATATATATATATATATATATATATATATATATATATATATATATATATATATATATATATATATTTATATATATATATATATATATATATATATATATATATATATATATATATATATATATATATATATATATATATATATAAATGTCGTACCTAGTAGCCAGAACGCACTTCTCAGCCTACTATGCAAGGCCCAATTTGCCTAATAAGTCAAGTTTTCACGAATTAATAGTTTTTCGACTACCTAACCTACCTAACCTAACTTAACCTAACGTTTTCGGCTACCTAACCTAACCTAACCTATAAAGATAGGTTAGGTTAGGTTAGGTAGAGTTGGTTAGGTTCGGTCATATATCTACGTTAATTTTAACTCCAATAAAAAAAAATTGACCTCATACATAATGAAATGGGTAGCTTTATCATTTCACGAGAAAAAAACTTAGAGAAAATATATTAATTCAGGAAAACTTGGCCTATTAGGTAATTCAGGCCTTGCATAGTAGGCTAAGAAGTGCGTTCTGGCTACTAGGTACGACATAAATATATATATATATATATATATATATATATATATATATATATATATATATATATATATATATATATATATATATATATATATATATATATATATATATATATGTCGTACCTAGTAGCCAGAACGCACTTCTCAGCCTACTATGCAAGGCCCAATTTGCCTAATAAGCCAAGTTTTCATGAATAAATTGTTTTTCGATTACCTAACCTACCTAACCTAACCTAATTTAACTTTTTCGGCTACCTAACCTAACCTAACCCATAAAGATAGGCTAGGTTAGGTTAGGTAGGGTTGGTTAGGTTCGGTCATATATCTACGTTAATTTTAACTCCAATAAAAAAAATTGACCTCATACATAATGAAATGGGTAGCTTTATCATTTCATAAGAAAAAAATTAGAAAAAATATATTAATTCAGGAAAACTTGGCTTATTACGCAAATCGGGCCTTGCATAGTAGGCTGAGAAGTTCGTTCTGGCTACTAGGTACGACATATATATATATATATATATATATATATATATATATATATATATATATATATATATATATATATATATATATAAACATATATATATGCGAACAAGCTTGAATGGTCCCCAGGACAATATGCAACTGAAAACTCACACCCCAGAAGTGACTCGAACCCATACTCCCAGGAGCAACGCAACTGGTATGTACAAGACGCCTTAATCCACTTGACCATCACGACCGGACATAATGAGGTGATAGCCGAGGCTATTTGAACCACCCCACCGCCGGCACTCGGATAGTAATCTTGGGCATAGCATTTTACCAAATCACCTCATTCTTTGGGGCACACGTGAGGAACACAAATGCGAACAAGCCTGAATGGTCCCCAGGACAATATGCAACTGAAAATTCACACCCCAGAAGTGACTCTTACCCATACTCCCAGGAGCAACGCAACTGGTATGTACAAGACGCCTTAATCCACTTGACCATCACGACCGGACATAATGAGGTGATAGCCGAGGCTATTTGAACCACTCCACCGCCGGCACTTGGATAGTATTCTTGGGCATAGCATTTTACCAAATCACCTCATTCTTTGGGGCACACATTTCATGTCGACCGTGCCCTCAGCCACATCTTAGAATAGAAGCAAGTCGACGAAGAACTCTGTAGGGTAAGGCAGGTCCTAGTCAACAACAGCTTCTCCAATGGTTTCGTGGAAGACATCATAAGAAGGAAAGGGAATCGCCATGCAACCTCTGAAGAGACAACTAACACAACACCTATACCACCTATTAGACTATTTTACAGGAACTTCTTTTCCACAGCCCATAAAACGGAGGAAAGGGTCCTGAAAGATATTGTCAGTAGAAACGTTATCCCTACAGACAAAAATCAGAAGATACAACTGACAATTTACTATAAAACCAAAAAAACTGCCAGCCTACTCATGAGAAACTCTCCAGACACAGAGCAGAACGTTTTAAGAGACCAACGTCGTCTATGCCTTCTGCGAGATTTTTTTCTACGCCTACCTCCCTTAGGAGGTGGACTACAAGTTTAAAGTCTGCTCATGGCAATTAAGCATGAGTCCAATAGAAAAAGGAAAAGCGGGAGCAAACCGCCAGGCCTCCACCCAACCCGTCCTCTTAAAAAGAACGTCACTTTTGGCTGGTATGCGCGATATGGCTAAATTTGGACGTAATTTGAAATGAAATCGACTCACAAAAGTGACGTTGTGTTCCGTTTTCTATTTGAGTCGTCCGCCTTACGCGCAGAGGTTATAAACGGACACTTTAAATTCACGTTTTTCATAACGTTTTGAAACTTTATGAGAATTTCCTGCCCACCTAACCTATCAGAGGACCCTTAACTTACTGTTGTTGAAAAAAGAAATCCCAAATTTATTTTAATTTTTTTTTCATTTTCAAATTACGTCCAAATTCGGCCATACGGGCAAACGGCCAAAAGCGACGTTCTTTTTAAGAGGACAGGTTGCTCCACCACCAGGGGTGAAAACCTGTCCACAATAGGCCGCTGGTTCCTCCTAGTTAAACAGGACGTTAAAACTAATAAAGGGTAACCGACGGGTTCTCACAATTAAATATTTATATTTGATGTGGCGCTATGAATTGGAATTCGAATTCCCAAGAACAGCTGTCATATCAAGATCACAATCAACATTTAATCGTAATATGCAGAAATATGGTGGAATAATATGGTTGAAGGGTTGACATCAAAGACCGTTTTCTATAACATAACAATTTATTAATAACAAGAGACTAACTACTACATTACCGAGTTTACGTTACGTTAATGTCCATCCAGTGGCACGATAACAAACAGCTAAATAGCAACCCTTGCTGTGAGGCTGCATACTGAACTAACCTAAACACAGGTGTGCCCACTGATGATGCAATATTGCAAATCAAAGAAAAATATCACAGACTAAGTTACATCACAGCGAATGGTTACGTTATTGTCCAACAAGTGGCATTTGCAACACAGCTATATTCAACAGCCCCTCGAGAAGTGACAGCAGTCTCCATCTAGCTGACACTTCGGGCTGACAACATGAACTAACTGAACAAATGAAGGATATCCACTGAAGACACAAGCATGCAATCAATAGTGTCTCAGTTTCCCTGACAGCTACTATAATCACAAACTTAGGGGTCCTCCCGCCCCCCAGGAGAGACCCACATAACTAGTCGGGTAGTCCAACAGTGACCCCCCCCCCTATCACAACCCAGTTTGAACACTCTTTGCAACTCCCTACAAGAAGTTGCCCTGTTGTAAACAGTAACAAAGACAGGCAAGGCGGGATTCTGGGACACAGCTCCACAAATCCCTAGATTACTCTACTATCGTCACCAGACGATAACCAAAAGAAATTGCCTTAAGTGATTAATTACGTTAATTGACTGATCGCAGCAGTCAGCAACAAAGTACTACGGTAATCACAAATAATTGTCTCACACTAGACAACAACATGATGATACCCTACGTTAATCTTTAACACTTGTCTCTCTTGTTAACAATAACTCAAACTTCTATTACATCACACTTGACTCCTTACAAGTATTCAGTGAGTAATTCTTAATTAAGGTCAAACGGACCACTAATTACATCCCCATTGAGTTACGTTAACTAAGCCTACCCTAACTTGGTAGCTTTTCAACAGTCTGTGTCAAAAATTTACTAGTGAGTGATAATTACCATAATTAATTCCCTAATTAATTCTGAGCAATTAATTAACTGTCACCAGGACCGATAATTAATCATCCATAAATACGTCTCACTCCGCACTGCCTAAGCAGGTCTCATCAAACACTGTGAATTCACGGGAAAGGAGTTAATTACCCCTAATTAACAAGATTTGCCACTAATCCACTGTCCTCAGACAGGATATGATTAATACAACGATTTATGCTAGCTCCATGACCTCGCTTTACCTGGTCATCGGAGCTCTCCAATGTTAATTACTCCACTAATTAACCTGAGCATCTAATTGCTATACCCCAGAGAGGTAATTTGTCTCGAGCAAATTACGTTAACACAAATACTGAGAGACTCTGACAGATCCTCTCCCACTACGTGAATTCATGATGAGAAAGCTAATTACATAATTAGCTAGAGTGGTCAATTAGTTGTCACACGAACAATTAATTGCTCCCGAGACGTATCTCACTCAAGCTCAACGCTGTTCTCTCTCATAACAGCTCTCACTCACTCCACAACAAGTGTGCACCCCTTATCCAGTTAATTCCCCAATTATTAACTCACTGAATCCTTAAGTCCTCAACACAACTTAAAGAAACAAAGTAACCCCAGTTTTACATAGGTCACACTACAATGGCATGCAACATCACAAATGCACTGCCCACATACGTTTGCGACTACTGCAACTCGTTAATTACTGTGCCCACACAATAATGACACATGGTTGTGCAACACACAAGAGTATACCAATATTACTGCCCCCCTTATCTTGCACCTGTTGCAAAGGACTACTGTGAGCACACACTTACCTCAGCAAGGCAATTAACCCATCAATTGCCTGCTCTCATTAAGCACTGTGAATTCCCCTGAATAATCCTGGAGGTCCCTTAAACCCTCAACACAGTTCCTAGGGCAATAATATCGTATAAACTGATATCAACACTGCACAAACCTGCAACATAATGATGCCGTCAGCATACCCCACATGCTAATGACATCATTAGGCAATCAGTCAGCAATCACATCTACTGACTTACCACACAACATAGTACATAAACATGCAAATGAACACATAGAAATGGCATTCACATAATCAATGAAAATTATATCATCAGGTAAATGTAACTAACTACACAGACCTCAGGGGTACCCACTGACATCCCTGCAACCTGGCCTGCCTACCTCTAATGATTATAATTTTACGGTACTCTATGGCATTAATCCAGTCTGAACGATTATATAGAATTGACAGGCTGGATCACTTATATGGTAAATCTCTACACTGACCGGTTACATACTCGAGTCAGTCTACACATATATACATTATGATACTACAGTGTGGTCCCGTGTATAACATCTATCTCTAGGTACCGCCCTACCAGTCACCTGGAGGTGCTACAAACAACTGTCTCCCAGCTGCTTCTCTAGCCTGGCGAGGCTCTGAGACAACTCTTACCGGGAATTTCCACCGGTACTCATCACACTGTACACAATGATAATAGTACTCACGTCTTTCTCTCCTTATATTTTTTTTTACTCATTTCCCAGGTCATTACCACACTAGCTGTCAACACTTAGCTTGCTCCTCATGTGTCGACAAGATGTGGCCCTAGGCTGTCCCGGGAAAGTGGCCAAGTGGCCCAAGGAGGTGGCCATGGCATGTGGCCACCGCGTGGTCCACAGCGCCCCTCCCGAGCTGAGGGGGTGGTAGGGGTGGTAGCCGGCGAGCGGGCTGGCGGGTGGGTAGCCGGCGCGCGGGCCGAGCCGAGCCGGGCCGAGCCGAGCCGGGCCGAGCTGAGCCGGGCCGGGCCGAGCCGAGTGGCCGGGCCGAGCGGCTGGGTGGCCTGGGGGTGGCCACAGAGCCGAGTGGCTGGGTGGCCTGGGGGTGGCCACGGGTAGCGCATGACGTCATAGCACACCACTCGTGCTGAGCTGGTGCGCGGGGTGGGGTAGGGTTTGGCTGCGCGGGTGGCCTGGGGGTGGCCCCCGGGCATACACACGTGGTTGAGGAATCACCAACAACTCCAGCAAACCAGAGCCTGCCTTGCTCTACACTGGGGTGACAATGGCCGGCGGCGTCACCACCGGGCGGACCAACAGGGTGGAATTCAAAGTCCCACAGGGGCCTGTGATCTTACCACAATTACCATAGGAGGCCCTGTCTGATTTCCGCTAATTGTCCAACCACACTAGACAGGTTATTCAAACCACCTGTTACACCATGAGGCTCTGCCAGCAGCCTCATGGGTGAACACTGTCAACTGTCTCTTTAGCTTTTTACTGTTCCTTTCGTAAATCCTTGGCCCCAATTCACGCCAATTGGGCCTAGACACAACCCAGGATGGCGAGAGTGCCATCCCTGCTAGACAACACAGTAATGTCCGCGATTAATGGGGGTGGAGGGGGAAATCTCCCCCCCCCTCCACCCAGACACGTCCTAGTCCACCTGCTACCCTGCTCAGACTGACTCTATGGCGGGCAGGGAAACTCAAATGCCCATACCTCCTCCCTTACTTTGTCTTGACCAATCAGCCCAAAGCTGGCACGGCTCCCTCGTGCCGCTCCCAATCACAGCTCTTCGCGCCAAAACTCAGCTTGGAGCACATTTGCCTACTCCAATCACAGCCTCACTCACCCTCGAGCGTCCCGTGACGTCACAAGGAGGGGGAGGCCTAAAGACAATGGCGTGATGTCTCACATGTTGGGGGGGGGGGGGGGGGGGAGCAACGTTCTCCCCACCCTCCCCCCCACCTCTAACGGTTTTAGTCAAGTATCCTCCTCATCCTATTTCACAGAAACAGGAAATTTTCTGTAATTCTCTCTACAGAGCAATCACAGACTTCTAACCAGTCCCAACCGACAGTCCTTAACATAAGCTTTCATTCAACACCCCACAAGTATATGTTAGTTTGAAATCTTCAGTTTCTAGAGCGACTAGCCTAATCTAGAAACTAGGAAAACTAGCTGAGGGAATCTAGATTCCCTCACACCTTCAAATGCCCTCTTGGGGATTGTAAGCCTCAAAAAACTCAGTATATAGGCAAGACAACAACATCTCTTTCCAGGCGTTTAAAGATGCATAAGCAACAGGGCTCCATTAAGGAACATATAGCCTCTTTCCACAACCAAACCATCACCAGAGAAATCTTAGCAAACAACACAGAAATCATCGATAGATACAGCGATAGCAGGCGGCTCGGCGTCTGCGAGGCACTACACATCAAGAAGTCTACACTAGCAATCAACAGCCAATTAATGCACAACTATATTCTACCCACTTCAAGTCTCCGCTCCAATACAGAAGCATCAAGAAATATGGGCCAATAAAAATAGGCCTTCTGCAGTTACCTACTTTTAATACCTGTTTCATTGTTTCGTGTTCTGTCTTGTGTTAAAAGTTTATTTTCACCTCATCCAAAACTATTGTATCATGTCACTTCACCCAAATGTAGGTATAAAAACTCGAAAGGTGTTTAAGCTCTATTCAGTTAAAAGTTGTGTGTGTTTGTGTAAACTAAAGTCTTTGAAAATGTAATAAGTTTTACGAAATGCGCTCAAGTGTCGCATCAGACTAGAAATAAAAATTATATATATATATATATATATATATATATATATATATATATATATATATATATATATATATATATATATATATATATATATATATATATATATATATATACATATATATATATATATAATTATTATATATATATATATTATATATATATATATATTATATATATATATATATATATATATATATATATATATATATATATATATATATATATATATACATATATATATATATATAATTATTATATATATATATATTATATATATATATATATATATATATATATATATATATATATATATATATATATATATATATATATATATATATATATATATATATATATATATATATATATATATATATATATTAGTATATTTTGGTAGCAGTTTTTCCTGTAGACATATATTATTAAATATGACCGAAAAAGTAAGATTAATAATTCTAACACGAATTTTCTCGATCTTTCGTACGTTTCTTTTCACTGTTGGTGGTAATTCAAAAACCAATTCTCCAAAATTCATTTTTATTTCTAGTCTGACGCGACACTTGAGCACGTTTCGTAAAACTTATTACATTTTCAAAGACTTTAGTTTACACATACACAACTGAATAGAACTTACACATCTCCGATTTGTTTATATCTACATTTGGGTGAGGTGGATGGGGTGAGGTGGTATTAATAGGGTATTAAATTCCTAAACACAAGACAGAACACGAAACAATGGGTATTGAATGAAGTGATTGTAGAAAGCCTATTGGTCCATATTTCTTGATGCTTCTATATTGGAGCGGAGTCTTGAGGTGGGTAGAATATAGTTGTGCATTAATTGGCTGTTGATTGCTGGTGTTGACTTCTTGATGTGTAGTGCCTCGCAGACGTCAAGCCGCCTGCTATCGCTGTATCTATCGATGATTTCTGTGTTGTTTACTAGGATTTCTCTGGCGATGGTTTGGTTGTGGGAAGAGATTATATGTTCCTTAATGGAGCCCTGTTGCTTATGCATCTTTAAACGCCTAGAAAGAGATGTTGTTGTCTTGCCTATATACTGTTTTTTTTGGAGCTTACAGTCCCCAAGAGGGCATTTGAAGGCATAGACGACGTTGGTCTCTTTTAAAGCGTTCTGCTTTGTGTCTGGAGAGTTTCTCATGAGTAGGCTGGCCGTTTTTCTGGTTTTATAGTAAATCGTAAGTTGTATCCTCTGATTTTTGTCTGTAGGGATAACGTTTCTATTAACAATATCTTTCAGGACCCTTTCCTCCGTTTTATGAGCTGTGGAAAAGAAGTTCCTGTAAAATAGTCTAATAGGGGGGTATAGGTGTTGTGTTAGTTGTCTCTTCAGAGGTTGCATGGCGTTTCACTTTCCTTCTTATGATGTCTTCGACGAAACCATTGGAGAAGCCGTTGTTGACTAGAACCTGCCTTACCCTACAGAGTTCTTCGTCGACTTGCTTCCATTCTGAGCTGTGGCTGAGAGCACAGTCTTGGAAAAGAGCAGAGGTTTCCACACTGAAGTCTACACTAAGGAAACGAACATAGCAATGTGCCTAAATGCCAACAGCGACTACCCAGACAGGTACAAGAGGAGTGTTGTTAACGCATATGTCGACCGTGCTCTCAGCCACAGCTCAGAATGGAAGCAAGTCGACGAAGAACTCTGTAGGGTAAGGCAGGTCCTAGTCAACAACGGCTTCTCCAATGGAGCAACGCAACTGGTATGTACAAGACGTACATACCAGTATGGGTTCGAGTCACTTCTGGGGTGTGAGTTTTCAGTTGCATATTGTCCTAGGGACCATTCAGGCTTGTTCGCTTTTGTGTTCCTCACGTGTGCCCCAAAGAATGAGGTGATTTGGTAAAATGCTATGCCCAAGATTACTATCCGAGTGCCGGCGGTGGGGTGGTTCAAATAGCCTCGGCTATCACCTCATTTTGTCTGGTTGTGATGGTCAAGTGGATTAAGGCGTCTTGTACATACCAGTTGCGTTGCTCCTGGGAGTATGGGTTCGAGTCACTTCTGGGGTGTGAGTTTTCAGTTGCATATTGTCCTGGGGACCATTCAGGCTTGTTCGCATTTGTGTTCCTCACGTGTGCCCCAAAGAATGAGGTGATTTGGTAAAATGCTATGCCCAAGATTACTATCCGAGTGCCGGCGGTGGGGTGGTTCAAATAGCCTCGGCTATCACCTCATTTTCTCCGGTCGTGATGGTCAAGTGGATTAAGGCGTCTTGAACATACCAGTTG
The DNA here is from genome assembly GCF_040958095.1 of Procambarus clarkii. Lineage (NCBI taxonomy): Eukaryota > Metazoa > Arthropoda > Malacostraca > Decapoda > Cambaridae > Procambarus > Procambarus clarkii. The sequence continues at coordinate 20,154,295 of NC_091178.1, forward strand.
CGTTGCTCCTGGGAGTATGGGTTCGAGTCACTTCTGGGGTGAGTTTTCAGTTGCATATTGTCCTGGGGACCATTCAGGCTTGTTCGCATTTGTGTTCCTCACGTGTGCCCCAAAGAATGAGGTGATTTGGTAAAATGCTATGCCCAAGATTACTATCCGAGTGCCGGTGGTGGGGTGGTTCAAATAGCCTCGGCTATCACCTCATTTTGTCCGGTTGTGATGGTCAAGTGGATTAAGGCGTCTTGTACATACCAGTTGCGTTGCTCCTGGGAGTATGGGTTCGAGTCACTTCTGGGGTGTGAGTTTTCAGTTGCATATTGTGCTGGGGACCATTCAGGCTTGTTCGCATTTGTGTTCCTCACGTGTGCCCCAAAGAATGAGGTGATTTGGTAAAATGCTATGCCCAAGATTACTATCCGAGTGCCGGCGGTGGGGTGGTTCAAATAGCCTCGGCTATCACCTCATTTTCTCCGGTCGTGATGGTCAAGTGGATTAAGGCGTCTTGAACATACCAGTTGCGTTGCTCCTGGGAGTATGGGTTCGAGTTACTTCTGGGGTGTGAGTTTTCAGTTGCATATTGTCCTGGGGACCATTCAGGCTTGTTCGCATATATATATATATATATATATATATATATATATATATATATATATATATATATATATATATATATATACATATATATATATATATATATATATATATATATATATATATATATATATATATATATATATATATATGTCGTACCTAGTAGCCAGAACTCACTTCTATGCCTACTACGCAAGGCCCGATTTGCCTAATAAGCCAAGTTTTCATGAATTAATTGTTTTTCGACTACCTAACCTACCTAACCTAACCTAACCTAACTTTTTCCGCTACCTAACCTAACCTAACCTATAAAGATAGGTTAGGTTAGGTGAGGTAGGGTTGGTTAGGTTCGGTCATATATCTACGTTAATTTTAACTCCAATAAAAAAAAATTCACCTCATTCGTAATGAAATGGGTAGCTTTATCATTTCATAAGAAAAAAATTAGAGAAAATATATTAATTCAGGAAAACTTTGCTTATTAGGCAAATCGGGCCTTGCATAGTAGGCATAGAAGTGAGTTCTGGCTACTAGGTACGACATATATATATATATATATATATATATATATATATATATATATATATATATATATATATATATATATATATATGTCGTACCTAGTAGCCAGAACGCACTTCTCAGCCTAATATGCAAGGCCCGATTTGCCTAATAAGCCCAGTTTTCCTGAAATAATATATTTTCTCTACTTTTTTTCTTATGAAATGATAAAGCTACCTATTTCATTGTGTATGAGGTCACTTTTTTTTTATTGGAGTTAAAATTAACGTAGATATATGACCGAACCTAACCAACCCTACCTAACCTAACCTAACCTATCTTTATAGGTTAGGTTTGGTTAGGTAGTCGAAAAAGTTAGGTTAGGTTAGGTTAGGTAGGTTAGGTAGTCGAAAAACAATTAATTCATGAAAACTGGGCTTATTAGGCAAATCGGGCCTTGCATAGTAGGTTGAGAAGTACGTTCTGGCTACTAGGTACGACATCTATATATATATATATATATATATATATATATATATATATATATATATATATATATATATATATGTATATATATATATATATATATATATATATATATATATATATATGTATACATATATATATATATATATATATATATATATATATATGTCGTACCTAGTAGCCAGAACGCACTTCTGAGCCTACTATGCAAGGCCCAATTTGCCTAATAAGCCAAGTTTTCATGAATTAATTGTTTTTCGACTACCTAACCTACCTAACCTAACCTAACCTAACTTTTTCGGCTACCTAACCTAACCTAACCTATAAAGATAAGTTAGGTTAGGTTAGGTAGGGTTGGTTAGGTTCGGTCATATATCTACGTTAATTTTAACTCTAATAAAAAAAAATTGACCTCATACATAATGAAAAAGGTAGCTTTATCATTTTATAAGAAAAAAATTGAACAAAATATATTAATTCAGGAAAACTTGGCTTATTAGGCAAATGGGGCCTTGCATAGTAGGCCGAGACGTCCATTCTGGCTACTAGGTACGACATATATATATATATATATATATATATATATATATATATATATATATATATATATATATATGTCGTACCTAGTAGCCAGAACGCACTTCTCAGCCTACTATGCAAGGCCCGATTTGCCTAATAAGCCAAGTTTTCATGAATAAATTGTTTTTCGACTACCTAACCTACCTAACCTAACCTAACCTAACTTTTTCTGCTACCTAACCTAACCTAACCTATAAAGATAGGTTAGGTAGGGTTGGTTATGTTTGGTCATATATCTACGTTAATTTTTACTCCAATAAAAAAAATTGACCTCATATGTAATGAAATAGGTAGCTTTATCATTTCATAAGAAAAAAATAGAGAAAATATAATAATTCAGGAAAACTTTATATATATATATATATATATATATATATATATATATATATATATATATATATATATATATATATATATATATATATATATATATATATATATATATATATATATATATATATATATATATATATATATATATATATATATATATATGACATATATATTGTTGACAGTCGTCTTGACTCAGGTCGCTGGGTGGATATGAAAAGTTGCAACTTAGATGAATTATAACATTGACTATATAATTTTATATCATATTATGGTCAGGTATCTATTACCATAATGAATTTTTGTTTAATTTCTAGCTAGCGATGGTATTAACTTACTGTGTTATTAATACTATCATGCAAGAGGAGCCACACATTTATGGATCATCTGACCAATAAAATTTGAAGTCTGCTGACCAATAAAATCAGTAGACTTCATGATGTTACTGCTGCTCGGCTTAGACTCGGTTACAAGTATCTCTGCGAATTGTCATTATCTGCTGATGTAGACCTGACCAAATGTAAACTGTGTCAATAAAATTATTTGTACACCCTCCGTCACTATGTGATGGAGTGCGAAAAGATACGTGAATTCAAAGGCAATTTTAAAGCTAATGTTCCAAAGATGTGTATATATTTCATTCAAAATGATCTGCTAACATAAATTTTTGCCAAATATGCCCAGTTTGCTAACTGTAGGTAGTAACTAGGTGATTGTAACCTATCCACTGCTGCCCCCTGGATGTGGGGCGGTGTGCAGGACAAACATATCAGTTGTATGAACATATTAATTAAGTATCTTTGTGGTACGAGGGCACCCAAGATTAATTCTCAAGGCTTTGTTCTGACAATTTTCAAGCCCTCCAAGCTTTCTTTTAGGCATTAAAGGAAGCAGACGTGCAGCATAATCCTCTAAGGATCTGATGAATGCAAGGGGCATCATTTTAACAATTCTGACATAGGCACCATAGCCTGAGGTAATACTGACGACAGAGTCTGTTTATAATAGGACCATACAGTGCAGGGACCTCAAGGCCAAGAAATTTGAATGTGTTTACATAGTAAAGTTAGATAAATGAGTTTAACTTAGTTAATCATTAAGAAAAGCATCTATCAAAAAAAGGCCACTATACCTAAAAGGTTTTAAAAGCGTCCTAAAAGTTCCCGCTTGACAGCCATCGAGGTTCAAAATGAAGATAGGGTAATTATGATGAGAAAGCGCTACACACTAATACTATATAGCACTTAGAAGGGAATAAGAGTACAGGGATCTAGGATGTAAAGACGGAAGGAAGGAAGGATGGTAAACGTTCAAATTGTTCATCATTCTTAACACAAAGTTTCCTGAGTAACAGATAATTGAGATCATGGGCGCTTTATATATTTTGGTATAATATATATAGCGCCTGATAATTATCAGAAGTGCTTCTTCTGATAATTACTTACTTATTAACTGCAGTTATGCAGGCGGTTACTATGATTTTTTATAATGAAATATTGGCGATGAATAACGCAATGAACGGGCAAGATATTAGGATCAGCTTTCAGCATATAAACCCAATGTACCTTCTTGTATATATATAAATAAATAAAAAATAAAATAAATAAGCAGCAAAATCAAAATAGTGACAAGCCTTATAAGGTGCTTCATCCGAACTCTTCTCGGGATTCTCTTTAGTTACACAAGTATATGTTAGTAAATTGAATCTCGTTTTCTCTGAAGAACTTCTCAACAACACGAAACCCTGACTCATTTAATATCTATTTCTAGTTACCTTGAAAATAATATGATATACCTGATTTACCTGATGTCCACTAACACAAGTGACCTCGACGGGGACAGGAAGCCGGCAGCTTGCCGAAGGTCCCCCCTACTTGCCTTGATGATCATTTTCATTTGGACTTTAAAATTTAAAAGTTTTTGGGCATTTACAGCTTCGGCGGGTATGCGGTTGCATGGGTTTGTAACCCTGTATGGGAAAAAACATTTCCTGTTCTCAGTCCTACATTGTGGGATATTAAGCTTAAAACCGTTGCTCTTTGTTTGAGTTGCATCTTCCCTTTTGAAGAAACTGTCCGGATCAACGTCTTCCATACAGTTCAGTATTTTAAAAGTTTCAATGAGGTTCGCCTTGTCATATCTGGTTTGCAGTGTTGTTAGCCCTGTGGCCCTCAACCGTTCCTGATAGGCGAGTTGACTTAACTCTGGAATCATTTTTGTTGCCCGGTGTTGCATTTTCTCCAGAGCAACTATGTCCTTCTGATGATGTGGTCTCCATGCTTGGATACAGTAATCCAGATGGGGGCGTACCAAAGATTTATACAATTGTATCACTGCCTTCTTTTCTTTAAATAAGTCAAAGGTACGTTTGATTATTCCAATGGTTTGGTTAGCTTTTTTACTTCTGTTCCTACCTGCTGTGCCACTATCAGTGAGTGGTGGTTTTTGACTCCAAGGTCCTTTTCTTCATCAATCTGCTGTAGTGTAATTAATTGTTATTAATTAGGTAGTTGTGGTGTGTGTTGATATGTCCCACATGCAGGGTCTTGCACCTCTCCATATTAAAAAGCATTTGCCAGTCTGCTGGCCATTTGTGGAGTTCATTCAGATCTCTTTGTAAGGCTTCAATAGCTTTTCCGACTTTACCATAAATCTTTGTGTCATCTGCAAATTTGATGTTTGTATTTTTCTCATCTATGTCATTGAAGTCTATGACAAAAAGGTTGCCTCAAAATGGACCCCTGCGGTACCTCACTTACCACTTTCCTCCAGCCAGGATCATTCTCATTTAGCACGACTCATTATTTTCTTTGTTTTAACCATTCTAGAACATTCTAGAACTAGAACATTTTTTTCCATGTGCCTGTAATTTCCTTGCCAGTCTTTTATTTGGTACTTTGTCCAAGGCTTTACAAAATCCATGTATACTACACCAACCTTTGTCTGAGTAGCTGGTTACCGTTTACAAAAATGTGAGCAGGTTTGTAAGGCAGGTTATATTTTTAACAAACCCATGTTTTAACGATTTTACAAGAATGTTCACTGAGAGATGGTGAATGATTCCCTCCCTGAGACGAGATTATCCTTGGTCCAGTGATTTTGTGAAAAGTAATTTCAGTGGTAGGCATAGTTCTTCTGCCAGTTCATTTGTGACTTTGGATTAGATTCCATTCACACCGGGGGCTTTCGATTCTTTTATTTTGTCAGTGTTCTTAATGATTATGTCGCATGTTATAGTCACATTCCTTAATTCATTCTCTTTCCTTCCTTCAAACTTCTGTGTGGGAGAAGGGATGTCATCTAACCTTTCTAGTGTGAACATTGATATAAAATATTGATTGAGAGTGTTTGCTGCCCTTTTATCGTCCATTACAATTTGGTTAGTCCTATGTTTTAAGGGTCCTACTGAGTCCTTTGCTTTTCGTTTTACTTTTTATATAAGCATAGAATGATTTTGGATATTTCTGTATGTTTTGGGCAAGTTTTCTTTCATAGTTTCTTTTGGCTGATCTGATTTTCTGGGTTGCTGAGTTTAGTGCCCTCTTATATATTTCCCTGCCCGAAACGCTTTGCGTAATAGTGGCTTTAGGCATTGTATGTACTAGCTCTATCTATAAATCCATCAACTTTGTATCTTACCTTGTATGTATGTACCTTACCTGAATAAAAAAAATAAAAAATAAAAATAAAAATTTAATAAATTCATCGTGGATTTATATGTTCTTCAGAGGTTCCGCTTAGTTATCAATGATTGTTTAACTGTCTAAGTCATCCATCTAGTTCTCTTTCTATTCTTTCTCCTTTTTGGCACATATTTTTGAACGAGTTCTGGGTTGACCTTTAAGTTTTGTCATGATGCTTCCATGCCAGGCTCACCTATTTATTTATTTATTTATTTATTTATTTATTTAATTTATTTATTTATGCATATACAAGAATGTACATAAGGAATGTGAGGATACAAATATGGTAATTACAGTCTTGTAAAGCCACTATCACGCGCAGCGTTTCGGGCAGGTCCTTAATCTAAGAAAATTTTATGGAGGTAAATACTTGCAAAATTTATAGACAAAAAAATGATAACAGATTACATGAAATGAAAAAAAAAAAAAAAAAGATGAGAGAAAATTGTAGGTACAGTATATTAAAGCACATAGGTAGCTAAGATTGATTGCAATGACAGCTTAAAATGGTAGTTGACAACAAATTGGTAGGCACAGTATAGCAGAAACAATATAAGATTGATTGCAATGACAGCTTGAATGGTAGTTGACAAAAATTGGTAGTCACAATACAGCATATGGCTAGCACATAAAAGAAGACAGCAATGAACACAATGATAAGGTTGTTTGATATTACATAAAAATTAGGAGATTGGGTAACACTAGGTACAGAGCAAATTTAAAGCTCAGTGTAGGAAACTAAGAAGATGAAGTTAGGTACGTTTTGGTTTTGCTTTTAAATAAGGCAAAAGTTTTACAGTTTTTCAATTCACTAGGGAGTGAGTTAAATAGACTAGGTCCCTTAATTTGCATAGAGTGTTTACACAGATTAAGTTTGACCCTGGGGATATCAAAGAGATATTTATTTCTGGTGTGGTGATAATGGGTCCTATTACATCTGTCCAGGGAGAGTTTCAGAGCATGGTTTGCATTTAAGAACAGGGTTTTGTAAATGTAGTTGACACAAGAGAATGTGTGGAGAGAGTTTATATTTAGCAAGTTTAGGGATTTAAACAAGGGAGCTGAGTGTTGTCTGAAAGCAGAGTTAGTTATAATTCTGATAGCAGATTTTTGCTGTGTGATGATGGGCTTAAGGTGGTTTGCAGTGGTAGACCCCCATGCACAGATACCATAAATAAGATAGGGGTAGATTAGTGCATAATATAGTGAGAGGAGAGCAGAGTTAGGAACATAATATCTGATTTTGGAGAGTATACCAACTGTCTTAGAGACTTTCTTAGTTATGTGTTGAATGTGGGTGCTGAAGTTGAGTCTCTTGTCTAGGAATAGGCCAAGAAACTTGCCATCATTTTTATTACTGATGTTAATGTTGTCTATCTGTAGCTGAATTGCATTTGATGATTTGCTTCCAAATAGTAGTAAGTCTACTATTTGGAAGTAGTAAGTAGTAGATGTAGTAAGTCTTTTCGATGTTTAATGTTAGTTTGTTCGTTGACATCCATAAGTGGACTTTTTTAAATTCATTATTCACAACATTATTTAGTGTATGTGGGTTGAGGTTTGAGTAGATAAGGGTAGTATCGTCAGCAAACAATATAGGTTTGAGAATATTAGAGACATTAGGCAGATCGTTTATATATATAAGAAATAGAAGAGGTCCTAAGATGCTGCCCTGTGGCACTCCAACGGTAATTGGTAGAGTGGAAGAAGTTGTATCATTGATGGTTACATATTGGTGTCTGTCACTAACATAGGATCGGATGTAGTCAAGGGCAAGGCCTCGGATTCCATAATGCTGGAGTTTAAGTAAGAGGTAGTTGTGATTAACAGTATCAAAGGCTTTTCTTAGGTCAATGAAGAGTCCAATCGGAAACTCATTTTTGTCAAGGGCTGAGTAGATAATGTCAAGGAGACTAATGATTGCATCATTGGTGCTCTTTTGGGACCGGAAGCCAAACTGGCAGGGGCTGAGTATGTCGAATTTTACGAGGTAGGAATAGAGCTGTTTGTAAATAATTTTTTCAAATATTTTTGATAGAATGGGTAGATTTGATATTGGTCTATAATTGTTTATGTCCGCCGGATTGCCTCCTTTATGGACTGGCGTTACTCTTGCTTTTTTGAGGATATCAGGGAAGGTGTGATACTCTATAGATTTGTTGAACAGTAGTGCTATGGGTGGGGCAAGGGCATGGGAGGCTATCTTGTACACAATGGACGGAATTTCACTGGTGTTCCCTGCCTTGGTTTTTAGAGAATGTATGATGGACACAACATCTGCCGGGCTGATTGGTGAAAGGAGAAGAGAGTTTAAATAGCTGCCTGAGAGATATGTGTTAATATGTGTCTGAGTCTGTGGGATTTTACTGGCAAGATTAGCACCAACCGATGAAAAGAAACTATTAAATTCATTTGCCATTTCTAAATCAGTTGACGGTATATCCCCATCCTTGTAGAGTTATATTTGGTTATGTGAGTGTTGTTTAGTTCCTAGGATACTAGAGATAGTTTTCCAAGTGCTTTTCATGTTGCCTTTTGCTTCATTGAATCTATTCACATAATATGCAAGTTTTGCCTTTCTTATGATACTGGTAAGCATTGATGAGTACCTTTTAGCTACTTCCTTTGAAACTAGGCCAATCCTAACTTTCTTTTCATATTCATGTTTCTTGTTGATTGAGTTGAGAATGCCACTTGTGAGCCATGGATTGTTTAATCTTTTGTCAGTTACTTGCTTGGTAAGAAGGGGACAATGAAGGTTGTAGAGGCTTAGAGTTTTGGAGATGAAGAGGTTAGCTAATGAATTTATATCATGGGTATTATTGAATTCAGAATCCCAGTTAATATTGTAAAGTGCCTCTGTAAGATTGTCTAAAGCTGATTCACTGTGTAGCCTAAATGAAAGTTTCTTGCTTTTTGGTGGTGTTATGTCCATGTTCGCTATGAGAAAGGTAGGATAGTGGTTAGTTGTTCTGTCGTAGATTATACCAGATACAAGGGGAGCTGTTATGTTTGTCCATATGTGGTCCAAGGTAGTGGCTGATGTTTGAGTGACTCGGGTAGGTTTGGTGATTGTGGGGATTAGCATACAGGAGTTCATGCTGTTAAGGAAATAGTCAACTTGAGAGCAATTTTGTTGACCCAGGTCAATATTAAAATCTCCTCCCAGAATGATGTGGTTTTTGTTGAGATTGTTGTTTATAATAAGATTCCTTAGGTTGTCTGAGAAAGAAGCTATGTTAGTATTGGGAAATCTATAGATGGCTCCAATAGTCAAAGAGGATTTAAGGGATTTAATTGTAAACTGAGCAAAAGTATATTCACAGTAGTCATCTCTGTCACTAATAACACTGCTGCAGATAAATGTATCTCGGTAATATATAGCTGTGCCACCACCTTTTTTATTAGGCCTACAGTTATGAATGGCTTTATAACCAGCTAAGTTGTAGAGTTGGGTATAGTCTTTATTTAGCCAAGTTTCTGTTAAAATAATGAACGATAGGTTAGTACCCAGTGCTGTGAGTAATGCATTTAAATCGTCAAAATGTTTACCAAGTGATCTAACATTTTGGTTATAAACTGATAGACAGGTGCTATTTTGAAGTTTGTTTTTAGCCTGGTGTGTTGTGAAATACTTGCAATAATGATGATCAATGTGCTGGTTGGTGTAGATATGAGACAGAAGATTTTGATCAGGATCAATATCAGTGTGCAGAGGGATGCAGAGGGATCACGATACAAGATACACGATAAAGCAAAACACAAGAATAAATGCAAATACAATAAAATAGTAACAATTTAGAAGTAAAATAAAGATCCAATAGACAGCCAGGGAGGACACAGAAGTTACATAAAATAAAAAACAAAAAATCAGTAGAGACTGACAATATAAATGTAAAATAAAAAATAATAAGAAAAATAATAATCATAAAAAAAAATGATCTTGAAGATAATTAGCTTAGTAATGGTTAATTAACAGGGTAATAAAAAGTCCTAGGTTTAGTGACAAGGGGATTAACTAAGAACAAATAATTAAGAGTATAAAACAGGCAAAGATGACAAACAAACAAAAAATAATAAAAAAATAAAAATAAAAATAAACACCTTTGGAAAGGAAAGGCAGAGCTTAAGTACACTTTGGTTGTATGTGAGACTACAAATTATGTTCTGGTTATTCAGCTGCAGATTATCTATTATCTTCCTCTAGGAGATATTTCGCAGTTCCTCTCTCATTCCTTGATAGTCTCCTCGATGATAATCTAGGAATTTGTCATCATGGACCTTAATGTGGGTTTCTATGTTTGTTGTCCATCTTAAAATATGGTGCTCACATGCGGGGGTTAGCTTTTCCCCTACCTGAATTTGATCAATCATACCCTCTACTGATTTTAGCACAAGATCTAGAATGCTGTTACCTCGTGTGGGCTCCTGAACCAGGTCTAGAAATTGTTCTCCTTCTACTTGTGAAGTTAGATTCAGACAATCTATGGTCTCATGGTTAAATCCCCCATTATTAGGGTTTGGGTTTCTGATGCCGCAGTGATCATTTATGCAGGTCACCAACTTCTTCTGCCACTGCTGTGTCAGCCTTGTAGCATACTCCTACTGTCCTTTTGCAACCATATTGAGCCAGTATGTTGCACCATACCTACTCTGAGGATACCATAGGTTTCAGTTTTCATTCTTGGTTGCATCCAAGTCCTCTTTCACGTTTCGCATTACCCCCGCCTGCTCTTGTTGTTCTGTCCCTTCTGAATGTTGGGTGGTATCCCGGGAGATGTAATTCCTCTTCTATAATGTCCTCTCGGCCCTATATTTCACGGCTGCCAATGTTGTCGGGATTTTGGGCATCAGCATACGCAAATAATGAATAAATTTTATTTACTAGGCTTCTGGCATTTGTGTAGAATTTTTTTAAAACTCCTGACGTTGTTAATGAGGGGCTGAGAGATTCTTCTTGTGCTAAGCACAATCCTGTTCAGTACATTGTCGCTCTGGTTCTGCGCCTGTTTGTCGTGCGAGATATGTAGAGTTAGTTCTGACTGACTGGGTGAAGGACTATGTTCTCTCCTATTTCTACTCCTCCTCCATAACAACTCGCTAGTAACAAAAAAAAAATCCTATAAGCGTGTAGTAAAGATTCGTTGTCCGGCAAAGTTGACCCGTCCAACTGATAAACAAATACTAATGTTATCATTACATTTTACCACTCCTTTCTTAACAGATTTATATTTTACTACATAGTTTTCGCTCTTCTTATTACCAGTATGATAAAAATGGCAAAACTTTCCTTTTATTAGAGTGGATTCTAAGAAGCATCGTTAACATCCAAGGATCTAAACAACAATCACATATCAAGCAGATAACACTCTCTAAGGATTGTCACACCCTTGCAACAGACAAAGAAATGGCATGTGAATTTAATAGCTAATTTTCATCCATTTGTGCTAACGTTGTCAGGAAAATCCCAGAGACTCAGACACATGTTACTACATAACTCACCGGCAGCTATCCTAACTCTCTACTCCCTTTACCAGTCAGCCCGACAGACATTACATCCATCAATTACTCACTAAAAACCAAATCTTGGAACATTAGTGAAATAACATCTATGGTATGGAAGAATGCCCTTCATGCCCTTGTACCACCCATAGCTCAGCTATTCAACAAATCTATGTCATGACATACTTTTCCTGATATCGTTAAAAAGCATTAGGAAAGCAAGCTCATAATGAAGGCGTACGGCTGACATAAATAATAGAACACTGATATCAAATCTTTCTCACAAATATTTGAAAAATATATTATTACAAATAGCCCTTCTCCTGCCTTGTAAAATTCAACAGCGCCTATCAAAAGACTTTTAACAAATAGGGCACTTCATTGAACCGATAAAGGCCTTTGATACTGTAAACCAGAAATACCTCTCACCTAAACTTCACTACTTCGAAATCCTAGGCCTTGCTCTGAACCATATATGATCGAATCTTAGTGACAGACACGAACATATAGCCATCAATGATATAACCTTCCCCACTCTGCAGACACGAGCAATGTGCACACAACACCTTAGTTGCAGACACGAGCAGTGCACACACCCTAGCTTCGGGCCGAGTGTGGACACTAGGACGAGTGTTGACACTAGGACGAGTGTGGACACTAGGACGAGTGTGGACAATTGTTATGATCTCAGCCTACAGGAGAAACGAGTCTCCCCCTTGAGAGTTATTCAGCAAGCCTGACCTGATTAGAAGGTCTAGCAAATATTGAGGTGATAACACATATGTAAAATAGTTGTTTGGATATAAATAACAATTTAAGATTATGGGCAGTGAAGAAGAAAACAGATAAATGACTGGCTAGGAGATGTGGACATTTTGCGGGAGGCGTGAGGCTCGTTTCTGGAGGGCTTTGACCTCACTTGAGGCCAGACATCGCAGGGGGAAAGCCACGCTCCGTTGAGCTTCTGTCAGAAGGGAACCCCTAGTGATATATCTCGAAAAGAAGAGAAGAGAAGTGTGCAGACGTATCAGCTGTGGAATCGAGCTGGGGATGTGTGGTCTCAAGTCCTGGTCGACAAGGAGAGTATTAAACCACCCAGAGGCATTATCGTGGGCCGTGGCGGCGCCCTGACCAAGCTTCATCAGAGGGAGGAGCGCCCTAGACGAGACAATCTGTGGTTTGTCCTTTGGGGAAGAAGTTGCTGAGAACTTCAAAGCCAGCACAGAGTGAGTAGTTGATGAGACTCCAAGGTAGTGTAGCAGAGGACCTCGAGCTGTGAGGAGAAACAGTGAAGAGGAGTGTCACGTGCTTCTGTAGAGGTGGTGAAGCACCATAGTTGCTCGAGGGAACTGCATGGTGTAGCAGCCAAGAGAGCTGTGGAGGACCCTAGCAGAAGGGTGAAGCACCGTAGTTGCTCAAGGAAACTTCATGATAGCAGCCTGGAGGAGCTGCAGAGGATCCTGGTAGTGAAGCCCGGAAGAACCTAAAGATATCAGGGTAGTGAACTTCCAGAGGTGGAAGGGAAGTTCTGGTGGATTACTTGTAGGGAGTTGATAGTGTTTGGTTGTCATTAGCGTGCAAAACGCAGTGAGAGTTGAGTGACTGTTTGCATTCTTATGTCAAGGAGTGTTTTATACTGAAGTTTAGAGTTACAGTCGTAGGCTGGATTACCTACAGATGTATGTGTTCTAGGACTGATAGAGTGATCGATTGATCATTGTTGTGTATCAAGGAACGTTTATAATGATATATGTTATTGCATTCACATGCTGATTTTCTTTGTACACATTTATAGATACATATATATATTCTCTTGCTGATGGTGCAACAGTGTATGTAGACTTGATCAACTTGAGGAGGTTGATAGTATCAGGTGGTGAACTAGGAGCTAGGATACCACTTGATAAGCTGATGATAGAGTTCTGATGATGTTGGAGTGCAACCTTATTGTAATAGTATAGAGTATAGGATTCATTATTATTATATGTGTGTATGTATTGTGTATGTTCTTTGTCCAGTAAATGTATTCCAATTTGCTGGTGTTTGCCCTTGTCCTAGTGAGGCTTCCCATGAAATAGTACAGAAGAAGAGAGAGAGAGAGAAAGAACCAAGAACCACTGCTGTGGACAGGGTAGAAGGTAATACTAATAAGTAAAAAGGGGATTGAGGAGATCATATCACCTAAGGAGAGAGTGGGGAGTCACAGCGGCTCGAGTGGGTGTGTGCACGTGACAATATCACCTAAATGTGTGACGTTCAGCCCCTCTCCAAGAGCCAGAAACGCCAAGGGTGATCTCCTAGTGAGGTATAAGCACTCTACCGAGTTGTGGGTTGGGTTGTCCGTAAAAGAGGAACACGACGACAACAACACCACCAACCCACAAGACTATAATAAATTGGGGGCCTGTGTCCGGGAGCGTGAACTGACACACCCACACCGTGTCCAAGAGTGGATTTGTACACCCCTTCCTGAAATAGATAAACTGTGTGACCACAGGTGTATATTCTCTCTCTTGGGAAGACTCACAGGACAAAGATGGATAAGGTGCAAGCGTTTGTGGAGTCAGGCAAGCCTGAGGACTTGGAAGGTTGCACGAGGGATCAATTGAAACAAATAGCAGAAAAATGTGGCATCAGGTTGAGAGCATCTAAAGTAGCTGGGATGAAGGATGAGATCCTGAGGCAGTTAAGAGCCAAAAATGAAGCGGCAGAACAAGGAGCCCAGAAAGGAGCTGAAAGTGGAAAGGAGGATGATGGGCAGGATGAAGTGAGATCCTAGGGATCGAGTAGGAGCAGTAAGAGTAGCCGCAGTAGCAGGAGTAGCCGAAATAGGAGCTTGGAGAGATTCCAGTTAGAGCTCCAGATGCAGCGTGAGGACAAGGAGAGACAGTTCCAGCTGGAAAAGATGAAATTGGAACTCCTGATTAAAAATGAAGCCGAGAAGGAAAAAGAGAAAACCAGACTGGAAATAGAAAAAGATAAAACCAGAGTAAGAGAACTGGAGTTGGAACAGGAGAAAGAAAAAGAGAGAACCAAACAAATGCAGATAGAAGCGAACAGAACCTTGGCTGAGCAAAGGATTGAACATGGGTTGCCAGAGAGCACCACCCAGGTATCACACTCACCAGATGTTAGGGTTAGGGACAAGGACATTCCCTTGTTTGTTCCCGAAGAGGCAGAGAGCTTCTTCGAGCATTTTGAAAAAGTAGCCAGTATCAAGGAGTGGCCACAGGAGGAATGGGCCCAGCTGGTCCAGTTAAGATTGACCGGTGCAGTCAGGGAGGCATACACCCAATTGTCACTGGAAGAGTGCCAGGATTATGCCACAGTAAAGAGCAGCATATTGCGCTCGTTTCAGTTAACCCCAGAAGCTTATAGGAAGCGCTTCAGAGAGATGATCAAAGTTGGAGCATGTACGTTTGCTGAGACAGCAAGAGATCTGAAAAGGCGATTCCAGAAATAAATTAAGGCTGCTGGAGTTGGATCTTACGCTGACCTGAAGCAACTGATGGTCATGGAGAAGTTCTTGGAGATGATGCATCCTGAAACAAAGTTCAAGATCCAAGAAGCAGGGATAAAGGAGGTGAAAGACGCCGCAGATAGGGCGGATATGATTACCGAAGCATACAAGAGCTTGAGGGAGAATAGAGTGAGAAGCGAGGCGGGATGCAACAATTTTAGACCCAGTGGAGTCTGGGAAGGAAGAAATTATGAGAAACCCAGAGGAGTCTGGGGTGAGAAGAATTTTGTTAAATGGGCAGATAAAAGTAAGTACCCTAAAACTCAGAAGAGTAGGTCACGCACTTCGTCTGAAAGTGAAGATGAAGGAGCTAAACGAGAAGCTAATCGTTATCCGGGAAATCAAGAGTCCAGTAAAGCTCCGCAGAGTACGAGTAGTGTGCCTGGCCCGAGGGACTCTCGTGCGAGTGGACAAAGTCAGAGCCACTCTGGTTTGTATAGGAGAGATTTCTCCCAAGTGAGGTGTTACAATTGTAACGGATTGGGTCACGTGATGCGAGACTGTCGGCAGGGCAAAAGAGTTGTGACCCTGGCCATGTGTGACCCCGGAAGTAAATATACTAATGTGTTCCGAGACAAACCACAGAAGGTGAACTTAGTGAACGAGAGGTATAGGCCGTTCATGAGCAAAGGTTGGATCAGTATAGGAGGCCAACCTGAGGTAGAAGTTGGTATCTTAAGAGATACCGGAGCTAATCAGAGCTTGATTGCAAGAAGCCTGATTGGGAATGATCGACGGTTAGCTGGCAGTGGGAAGATGAAAGTATATGGGTTATTGTCTGAGAGTGACATGCCCGTTTGTACTGTCCAGCTAAGGTCGGAATATGTGTCGGCAGAGGTGATGTTGGGAGTATGCCCCGACATACCTGTTCCAGGAGTCCAAGTAATCCTGGGGAATGGCTTGTGCAGGACAAAGGTGTTGCCGAGAGTCATAGAGGAGACTGTGCCAGAGGAGTGCCCAGAAGGCCACGGCACGGGTGGGACACGTGAGAGTGTGAACCTGACTGACATCCGAGGAGATGATTCAGGAGACCGCCAAGCCATTGAAAACCCTGTCTCGGTAGTGATGAAGGCAGAGGTGGCCGACAAGGAAGACACTGGAGAAGGTGAGACAGTATCGATTCAACCGGTAGAAGATATCGAAGTAGATATAGCGTGGCTGTTTGATGAAGGTCCAGCCCAGGAAAATGAAGTCTCGGTGAGGTCAAAAGTGAAGATGACCCAGCCAAAGAAGAATCATGTGAAGAGAGCGGACCTGAATAGAGCCCAGCCCACCGAAATTAAGAGCCGGAAGGTGAATGCAACTGTGCTGAGTAGAAATGAGGAAAGATGTGGACATACGGAGGACGAGAGTAGAGCGTCAAGTGGTCCACGAGCACAGAGGCATATGGATAGTAGAGTTAAGTTGTGGGAGATGTCAGGAGTTGACATGTTTCACAGACAACGTGGAGGAGAGATAATGAAGAAAAGTAATAGCCGAGAAAATGAAAGGGGAAGAGACAGTATGTGTGGAGAGATGCTTACGAGCACTCTAGGAGAGGTAGAGCGACATGTACGGTCCAGTGCTGTTGGATGTAGTACAGTGCTCGGAGAAACTTTTAGGGAACGAAGAAGAGTTGAAGGAGCAGAAATGGAGTTGTATAGAGGTGAAAAGTGTGAGAAGAGGATGAAGATACAAGTATGGAGGAATAGAAGAAAGCCGAGGACTCGATGGAAGTCAAACAGGATGAGGTCTCGGATAAATGAGGAGACGAAAGGGAGGATCGTCGGTGAAGACGAGGGAGTGAAGTATGATGACAGGAGACGGAAGTATAATGGCAGTAGATGGAAGTGTGAAGACGACAGAGGAGGTACAGACAGTAGATGTCTGACTCTGGACGTGAAGAGAAGAAGACGAGGTAACAGAGGGTGGAAACAATAAGTAGAGTGGACCGATGGAGCACAGGCGTCCTAGGAGGACAGCCTAGCCGAGAGGTGCCAGAGAGGTCAGATCGTTTGTGAGAAGATCATGTTTCTGGAGAGTTGTGAGCCAGCTGTAACAAGGTGCAACGAACTAATTCTAGACTCCTAAGGGAGTATATCGAGTGAAAAACGAGAGAGTGTGGTGGCGGATGTATTATTCCGAGCTTTGCCACTGGAATAACTCTCAAAAATAAGGGGAGGGAAGTGTTATGATCTCAGCCTACAGGAGAAACGAGTCTCCCCCTTGAGAGTTATTCAGCTAGCCTGACCTGATGTGAAGGTCTAGCAAATATTGAGGTGATAACACATATGTAAAATAGTTGCTTCGATATAAATAACAATTTAAGAATATGGGCAGTGAAGAAGAAAACAGATAAATGACTGGCTAGGAGATGTGGACATTTTGCGGGAGGCATGAGGCTCGCTTCTGGAGGTCTTTGACCTCACTTGAGGCCAGACATCGCAGGGAAAAAGCCACGCTCCGTTGAGCTCCCGTCAGAAGGGAACCCCTAGTGATATATCTCGAAGAGAAGAGAAGTGTGCAGACGTACCAGCTGTGGAATCGAGATGGGGATGTGTGGTCTCAAATCCTGGTCGACGAGGAGAGTATTAAACCGCCCAGAGGCATTATCGTGGGCCGTGGCGGCGCCTTGACCAAGCTTCGCAGAGGGAGGAGCGCCCTAGACGAGACAATCTGTGGTTTGTCCTTTGGGGAAGAAGTTGCTGAGAACTTCAAAGCCAGCACAGAGTGAGTAGTTGATGAGACTCCAAGGTAGTGTAGCAGAGGACCTCGAGCTGTGAGGAGAAACAGTGAAGAGGAGTGTCACGTGCTTCTGTAGAGGTGGTGAAGCACCATAGTTGCTCGAGGGAACTGCATGGTGTAGCAGCCAAGAGAGCTGTGGAGAACCCTAGCAGAAGGGTGAAGCACCGTATTTGCTCAAGGAAACTTCATGATAGCAGCCTGGAGGAGCTGCAGAGGATCCTGGTAGTGAAGCCCGGAAGAACCTAAAGATATCAGGGTAGTGAACTTCCAGAGGTGGAAGGGAAGTTCTGGTGGATTACTTGTAGGGAGTTGATAGTGTTTGGTTGTCATTAGCGTGCAAGACACAGTGAGAGGTGAGTGACTGTTTGCATTCTTATGTCAAGGAGTGTTTTATACTGAAGTTTAGAGTTACAGTAGTAGGCTGGATTACCTACAGATGTATGTGTTCTAGGACTGATAGAGTGATCGATTGATCATTGTTGTGTATCAAGGAACGTTTATAATGATATATGTTATTGCATTCACATGCTGATTTTCTTTGTACACATTTATAGATACATATATATATTCTCTTGCTGATGGTGCAACAGTGTATGTAGACTTGATCAACTTGAGGAGGTTGATAGTATCAGGTGGTGAACCAGGAGATAGGATACCACTTGATAAGTTGATGATAGAGTTCTGATGATGTTGGAGTGCAACCTGATTGTAATAGTATAGAGTATAGGATTCATTATTATTATATGTGTGTATGTATTGTGTATGTGCTTTGTCCAGTAAATGTATTCCAATTTGCTGGTGTTTGCCCTTGTCCTAGTGAGGCTTCCCATGAAATAGTACAGAAGAAGAGAGAGAGAGAGAGAAAGAACCAAGAACCACTGCTGTGGACAGGGTAGAAGGTAATACTAATAAGTAAAAAGGGGATTGAGGAGATCATATCACCTAAGGAGAGAGTGGGGAGTCACAGCGGCTCGAGTGGGTGTGTGCACGTGACAACGAGGCTAAGTGTTGGAGCCGCATCCCCTAAATGTGTGACGTTCAGGCCTTCTCCAAGAGCCAGAAACGCCAAGAGTGATCTCCTAGTGAGGTATAAGCACTCTACTGAGTTGTGGGTTAGGTTGTCCGTAAAGGAGGAACACGACGACAACAACACCACCAACCCACAAGACTATAATAACAATAGGACGAGTGTTGACATTAGGACGAG
Source organism: Procambarus clarkii (assembly GCF_040958095.1). Classification (NCBI taxonomy): domain Eukaryota; kingdom Metazoa; phylum Arthropoda; class Malacostraca; order Decapoda; family Cambaridae; genus Procambarus; species Procambarus clarkii. The sequence continues at coordinate 20,173,418 of NC_091178.1, forward strand.
TGTAGACACTAGGACGGGTGTGGACACAACGACAGGTGTGGACACTAGGACGAGTGTTGACACTAGGACGAGTGTGGACACTAGGACGAGTGTGGACACTAGGACGGGTGTGGACACTAGGACGAGTGTTGACACTACGACGAGAGTGGACACAAGGACGAGTGTGGACACTAGGAGTGTTGACAATTGGACGAGTGTGGACACTAGGACGAGTGTGGACACTAGGACGGGTGTGGACACTAGGACGAGTGTTAACACTGGGACGAGTGTTGACACTGGGACGAATGTGGACACTAGGACGGGTGTGGACACTAGAACGAATGTGGACACTAGGACGAGTGTAGACACAAGGATGCGTGTGGACACAAGGATGAGTGTGGACAAAAGGATGAGTGTGGACACATGGGAGTCCACCTGGAGCTGCCGTGGGGTACAAACGTGTCGTCTGGCCTCTGGTAGTTTGGGGTGTTTGCTGTTTTCGTCACCAGGGGGTGTGGGTGTCTCTTCCACCCCCCCCCCCTGCTGTTGTTGCTGGCTGCGTGTTGACGTGGTGAGCTTGCCATGGGTGGTCCCCTTCCTCCTGTTAAGCGCGTGCAATCCGTCCGTGGGCCTGGAGTTCACTGGTGGTGCTGGATATGCGGCTATAGAAATGGTCATGTACGACATGCTCCATATCCCTGTGATGGCCATTTACGGTATTGAGCTTGTAACTGCCCACCGGGTTGTCATCAAGTTCGTGACGGAGGAGGAGTACCGTGATTTCCTCCTTCATTACGAGGGACGTTCGTTGCCGCTGCCGGGTGGTGCCGGCTCTGTATCCATCTCAGACCGTATTGGTGCACTGACTTATGTTAGTGTGCATGGGGAGCCCCTGGAGTTCTCCGAGGACATTCTCCGGTGTTACGTTTAGCGGTTTGGTGCGGTCGTCAGTGTGCGGGTCAACACGCTCTCCTCTGGGAAGTATGCAGGTAGGCTGACGAACGTTCGCACCTTGGGGATGCGCCTGCGGTCGGATATTCCATCTTCGGTCCGGCTTCTGGGGTACTACGTCCGGGTATACTACGCCTGGCAGCCTCGTACCTGTTTCCGGTTTGGCCTGTTGGGGCATCAGGCTGCCGGGTGCGATGCGGCTCCGGTTGCTCAAGTCAACTTGTTCCGGGAAGAGGATTTCCCGCCGCTCCCTCTGGACGAGGACTCCGGGGGTGAGGAGGTGAATGTCCCATTCGTTGCTGAGGCTCCCCCTGCGTCGCCCGACGTTCCCCCGGTTGTCGCCGACCCTCCTCCGGATGTTGCGGTGCCGTCGGATGCTACTCCTGCTCCTGTCACTGTTGCTCCCGTGGGCCTTCCTGATGCTTCCTGTGAGGCATCGCCGTCTGCACACCCGACTTCAGCTGCTGCGCCTGGCTCTGCATCCTTGCCTCGGGTCCCGGCTGTTCTGGGTGCTGGGGTGGCTGTGGGGGCCCCTGATGTGTGTGGTCCAGTTCCCCCTGTGGTCGAGGCTGCTGCTGTTCTGCGGCAGGCGTCAGTTCGTCCGGCTAGTGGGGCCCGTGTTTCTGAGTCAGCTTCCGGCTCTGACGATTTCAGGCCGGTGTCCAAACGTTCCCGGCGTTCGTCTTCTGCCTGGGCTGATGTTGGGGAATTTAGTGACTGTGGGTCTTCGGGTGTGGATGGAGTGGTTCCGGATGCGTCGCTGGCTCCGCAGTTAGTGGTGGCGGAAGTCCATGTGCCTGCTGACGTTGGTGCCTGTGTCTCGGATGTGTCTGATGTTTCTTCTCCACCGGGGGCCTCTCTGCGGTGGGGCGTGGTGGCCTCCACTGCCAGGGATGGTGGGGATGAAGGGGTTGGGCGTGGCCTGGTGGTGACCTTGCGCAAGGATGTGCGCAGTTCGGTTTCCCGGCAGTCGTCCGGTGGTGTGTCCGTGGACGCTGGTGCCCCTGTGGTGGTGCCTTCTGTCCGGCTCCCTCCTCTGAGGACGTCCGTTGGGGACGTGGGGACTGTGTTACCGGAGTCTATGATGCCGTTGGGTAACTGGGCGCGGATTGCTGTGTTACCGATCTGCGAGGAGGCGCTGGACTTTCAGGGTGGGGCAGTTCCATTGGTGTGGGAGCGTGTGCCGGTCACTCGGATCAGGAGTGATACCATTTGAGTGCCCTGTTTGAGGGTGTTTGTTGCCAATGTCCCGGATGATATGGCGTCCCCGGTGGATGGTCAGGGCCCTTGGCAGTGGTTACGATGGGAGGCGTTCCATGTACGATTCCCTCGGGACGTGTTTCCGGGCAAGTATGTCTGATGATTTTCTACTTTTGGTATTAATTTTGTGCTGTGTGCCCTTCTGGCTGTTTGTTTGCCTTCTGGTAGTTTGTGCCCGTGATTCTCCCTTTGTTTGTGGCGAAGCAGGTGGTTTGGTGTGTGTGTTAGTCTTCATGTATTTATTTTGTGTTATTACCGTGCCCTATGTGCTTTATTTTATGCTTACGTGTTGTGTTTGTCTTTTATTTTTTTTTTTTTTTTTTTTTTTTTTTTTTTTTTTTTTTTTTTTTTTTTTGTTATGGGCTGGTTGTGTGCTGTGCTATCTTATTGTATTTTTTATTATATTTCATTTTGTTCATACTGTTGTGCTTTGTTTTCGGTCCTTCAGGCCGGCGCTTCTGTTTTGTTTCATACTGCTAAAATGTTTTAACTTGTTCCTATGTTCTTGTTTTGCTTGCATTGCATGCTTGTTTGTGATTGTTTTCTGTTTTGTTCTCTATTTTGTAACCTTTTGTGTTTTTATCCTGCATTTCCTGTACCCTTTCCAGTTTTGGTAATTGTTGTTCTGTCAGTCCTTCTGGCCGGCGGTTTCTTGTTTTGTTCTGTTATGTTTCTGGTTTTATGTTTTATTGTAATTTAAATCGCATGCTTGCATGTAAAAATATAAATAAAAAAAAATGTGGACACTAGGACGAGTGTGGACACTAGGACGTGTGTGGACACTAGGACGGGTGTGGGGAGTTGCGTGGTGACCGCTGGCCAGGTCGGACGTTCCTGAGGTCTCTCCGCTCCTGGCTTGTGTTTCCGTTGGGTGATTGCTTGTTTGCCCTGCAGGTGGTGGTTTGCCACTGACAGGGTGACGTTTGCTTAGCCAAGGGGACGTCTCGCCCTCCAATGAAGAGGACGTTGTCGGCTGGTCTCGCGTTTACGGTGCCGGTGGGCCATCCATTGGTTGGTGTTGCCCTAGTGGACGTGCTACATGTGAAGCTGTCTGACCTGGTGGGCATCCAGATGCTTCAGGGCCACCGTGCTGTGGTCAAGTTTCGCCTCCAGGTTGCCTTTCAGCGTTCAACTAGGACCAGTGTTGACACTAGGATGGGTGTGGACACTAGGACGAGTATTGACACTAGGTCGAGTGTTGACACTAGGACGGGTGTGGACACTAGGATGAGTGTGGACACATAGACGGGTGTGGACATTAGGACGGGTGTGGACACTAGGACGAGTGTTGACACTAGGACGAGTGTTGACACTAGGACAAATGTGGACACTAGGACAGGTGTGGACACTAAGACGAGTGTTGACACTAAGACGGGTGTTGACACTAGGACGAGTGTTGACAATAGGACGAGTGCGGACAATTGGACGAGTGTGGACACAAGAACGAGTGTGGACACTTGGACGAGTGTGGACGAGTGTGGACACAAGGACGTGTGTGGACACAAGGACGAGTATGGACACTTGGACGGGTCTGGACACTAGAACGAGTGTGGACACTATGACGAGTGTGGACACTAGGACAGGTGTGAACACTAGAACGAATGTGGACACTAGGACGAGTGTGGACACAAGGACGCGTGTGGACACAAGGACGAGTGTGGACACAAGGATGAGTGTGGACACAAGGATGAGTGTGGAAACTAGGACGAGTGTGGACACTAGGACGAGTGTCGACACTAGGACGAGTGTGGACACTAGGACGAGTGTGGACACTAGGGCGAGTGTAGACACTATGACGGGTGTGGACACTACGACAGGTGTGGACACTAGGACGGGTGTTGACAGTACGACAGGTGTGGACAGTAGGACGAATGTGGACACAAGGACGAGTGTGGGCACTTGGATGGGTGTGGACACTAGGACGAGTGTGGACACTAGGACGGGTGTGGACACTAGAAGGAGTGTGGACACTAGGACACTAGGAGTGTGGATACCTGATCAACCAGGCTGTGACTCATACGTCAGGCTGCGAGCAGCCGCGTCTAACAGCCTGGTTGATCAGTCCAGCAACCAGGAGGCCTGGTCGACGACCTGGCCGCGGGGACACTAAGCCCCGGAAGCACCTCAAGGTAGCCTCAAGGTAGGTAGGTAGGACTTGTGTGGACACTAGGACGAGTATAGACACTAGGACGAATGTGGACACAAGGACGAGTGTGGACACTAGGACGGGTGTGGACACTAGGACGAGTGTGGACAATAGGACGAGTGTGGACACAAGGACGAGTCTGGACACTAGGACGAGTGTGAACACTAGGACGAGTGTGGACACTAGGACGAGTGTGAACACTAGGAAGAGTGTGGACACAAGGACGAGTGTGAACACTAGGACGAGTGTGGACACTAGGACGGGTGTGGACACTAGGGCGAGTGTGGACACTAGGACGAATGTGGACACTAGGACGAGTGTGGACATTATGACGATTGTGGACACTAGGACTAGTCTGGACACTAGGACGAGTGTCGACACTAGGACGAGTGTGGACACTAGGACGAGTGTGGACATTAGGGCGAGTGTAGACACAAAGACGAGTGTGGACCCTAGGACGAGTGTAGACACAAGGACGAGTGTGGACACTAGGGCGAGTGTGGACACTAGGACGGGTGTGGACACTAGGACGAGTGTGGACACTAGGACGAGTGTGGACACTAGGGCGAGTGTGGACACTAGGACGGGTGTGGACACTAGGACGAGTGTGGACACTAGGACGAGTGTGGACACAAGGATGAGTGTGGACACTAGGACGAGTGTAGACACAAGGACGAGTGTGGACACTAGGGCGAGTGTGGACACTAGGACGGGTGTGGACACTAGGGCGAGTGTGAACACTAGGATGAATGTGGACACTAGGACGAGTGTGGACATTATGACGATTGTGGACACTAGGACTAGTCTGGACACTAGGACGAGTGTGGACACTAGGACGAGTGTGGACACTAGGACGAGTGTGGACACCAAAACGAGTGGGACACTAGGACGAGTGGGACACTAGGACGAGTGTGAACACTAGGACGAGTGTGGACACAAGGACGAGTGTGGACACTAGGACGAGTGTGGACACAAGGACGAATGTGGACACTAGAACGGGTGTGGACACAAGGACGAGTGTGGACACAAGGATGAGTGTGGACACAAGAATGAGTGTGGACACTAGGACGAGTGTGGACACAAGGATGAGTGTGGACACAAGGATGAGTGTGGACACTAGGACGAGTGTAGACACAAGGACGAGTGTGGACACTAGGGCGAGTGTGGACACTAGGACGAGTGTGGACACTAGGACGAGTGTGGACACTAGGACGGGTGTGGACACTAGGACGAGTATGGACACTAGGACGAGTGTGAACACTAGGACGGGTGTGGACACAAGGACGAGTGTGGACACATGGACGAATGTGGACACTATGACGAGTGTGGACACTAGGACGAGTGTGGACACTAGGACGACTGTGGACACAAGGACGAGTGTGAACACTAGGACGAGTGTGGATACTAGGACGAGTGTGGACACTAGGACGAGTGTGGACACTAGGACGGGTGTGGACACTAGGACGAGTATGGACACTAGGACGAGTGTGGACACGAGGACGGGTGTGGACACAAGGACGAGTGTGGACACATGGACGAATGTGGACACTATGACGAGTGTGGACACTAGGACGAGTGTGGACACTAGGACGAGTGTGGACACAAGGATGAGTGTGGACACAAGGATGAGTGTGGACAATAGGACGAGTGTAGACACAAGGATGAGTGTGGACACAAGGATGAGTGTGGATACTAGGACGAGTGTAGACACAAGGACGAGTAAGGACACAAGGACGAATGTGGACACAAGGACGAGTGTGGACACTAGGACGAGTGTGGACACTAGGACGAGTGTGGACACTAGGACGGGTGTGGACACTAGGACGTGTGTGGACACTAGGACGAGTATGGACACTAGGACGAGGGTGAACACTAGGACGGGTGTGGACACAAGGACGAGTGTGGACACTAGAACGAGTGTGGACGCTGGGATGAGTGTGGACGCTGGGATGAGTGTGGACGCTGGGATGAGTGTGGACGCTGGGATGAGTGAGGAAGTTGGGATGAGTGAGGACACTAGGATGAGTGGACGCTTGAATGAGTCCGGACGCTGAGATGAGTGAAGACACTGGGTTTAACGTTGACGCTGGGATGAGTGTGAACGCTGGGATAAGTGAGGACGCTGGGATGAGTGTTACGTTGAGATGAATGAGGAAGCTAGGACGAGTGTGGACATTGGGATGAGTGTGGACGCTGGGATGAGTTTGGACGCTGGGATAAGTGTGGACGTTGGGATGAGTGTGGATGCTGGGATGAGTGAGGATGCTGTGATGAGTATGGACGCTGGGATGAGTGAGGAAACTGGGATGAGTGAGGACACTGGCCTGAGTTTGGACGCAGGGATAGGTGTAGACTCTGGGATGAGTAAGGACACTGGGATGAGTGAGGACACTGGAACGAGTGTGGACGCTGGGATGAGTAAGGACACTGGGATGAGTGAGGACACTGGAACGAGTGTGGACGCTGGGATGAGTAAGGACACTGGGATGAGTGAGGAAACTGGGATGAGTTGGGAAACTAGTATGTGTTAGGACACGGGGATGAGTGTTAGCGCTGGGATGAGTGTTTACGCTGGGATGAGTGAGGACACTGGGATGTGTGTGGACGCTGGAATAAGTGTGGACTTAGGGATGAGTTAGGACTCTGAGATGAGTAAGGACACTGGGATGAGTGTGGACACAAGGATGAGTGTGGACGCTGGGATAAGTGTGGACACTGGGATGAGTCAGAATGAAGGGATGAGTGAGGACACTGGGATGAGTGAAAACGCTGGGATGAGTGTGGGGACTGGGATGAGTGTGGACACTGGAATGAGCGTAGACCCTGGGATGAGTATGGTTTCTGCGATGAGTGTGGACGCTGGGATGAGTGTGGAGACTGGGATGAGTGTACACGCTGGGATGAATGAAGACGGTGGGATGAGTGAGGATATAGGGATGAGTGTGACGTTGGGATAAGTTAGGAAGCTGGGATAAGTGTGGAAGCTGGGATGAGTGTGGACGCTGGGACGAGTGAGGAAGCTGGGATAAGTGTGGACGATGGGATGAGTAGGGACGCTGGGATGAGTGTGGACGCTGGTATAAGTGTGGACGCTGGAATGCGTGTGGACGCTGGAATGAGTGAGGACGAGGGATGTATGAGGACATTGGGATGAGTGAGGACACTGGGATGAGTGTGGACGCTGGAATGAGTGAGGACACTGGTATGAGTGAGAACACTGGGATGAGTGTGGACGCTGGAATGAGTGAGGACACTGGAATGAGTAAGGACACTGGGATGAGTGAGGACACTGCTATGAGTTTGGACGCTGGGATAAGTGTGGACGCTTGGATGAGTGAGGACGTGGGATAAATGAGTACGCTGGAATGAGTGAAGACACACCGATGAGTTAGGACACTGGGATGAGTTTGGACACTGGAATAAGTGTGGACGCTGGAATGAGTGTGGACCCTGGGATGAGTATGGTTTCTGGAATGAGTGTGGACGCTGGGATGAGTCAGAAAGAAGGGATGAGTGAGGACACTGGGATGAGTGAAGAGGGTGGTATGAGTGTGGACCCTGGGATGAGTATGGTTTTTGGGATGAGTGTGGACGCTGGGATGAGTTTGGAGACTGGGATGAGTGTGCACGCTGGGATGAATGAAGACACTGGGATGAGTGAGGATATAGGGATGAGTGTGGACGTTGGGATAAGTTAGGAAGCTGGGATGAATGAGAACACTGGGATGATTGAGGACACTGGTATGAGTTTGGACGCTGGGATAAGTGTGGACCCTTGGATGAGTGAGGACGTGAGATAAATGAGGACGCTGGAATGAGTGAAGACAAACGGATGAGTTAGGACACTGGGATGAGTTTGGACACTAGGATAAGTGTGGCCGCTCGAATAACTGTGGACGCTGGGATGAATGAGGACGTGGGATGAATAAGGACACTGGGATGAGTGAGGACACTGGGATGAGTGTGGATGACGGGTTGAGTGAAGACACTTGGATGAGTGTGGACTCTGGGATGAATGAGGACACTGGGGTGAGTGTGGACACTGGAATAAGTGTGGACGCTGGAATGAGTGTGGACGCTGGGATGAGTGAGGACGTGGGATGAATGAGGAGACTGGAATGAGTGGGGACACTGGGATGAGTGAGGAAACTGGGAGGAGTGAGGACACTGGTATGAGTTTGGACGCTGGGATGATTGAGGACACTGGGAAGAGTGAGGACACTGGGATGACTTTGGACGCTGGGATGATTGAAGAGCCTGGGATGAGTGAGGACACTGGGATAGGTGAAGACACTGGGATGAGTGAGGACGCTGGGATGAGTGAGAACGCTTGAATGAGTGTGGACGCTGGGAAGAGTGAGGACACTGGGATGAGTGTGAACACTGGGATGAGTGTGGACGCTGGGATGAGTGAGGACACTGGGGTGAGTGAGGACACTGGGATGAGTGTGAACACTGGGATGAGTGTGGACGCTGGGATGAGTGAGGACGCTGAGAAGAGTGAGGACACTGGGAATAGTGTGGACGCTGGATGAGTGAGGACGCTGGGATGAGTGTGGAAGCTGGAATGAGTGAGGACGCAGGATGAATGAGGACACTGGGATGAGTGAGGACACTGGGATGACTGTGGACGCTGTAATGATTGAAGACATTGAGATAAGTGATTACACTGGGATGAGTGGGGACACTAGGATGCATGTTGACGCTGGGATGAGTGTGGACACTGGGAAGAATGTGGATGCTGGAATGAGTGTGGACACTAGGAAGAGTGTGGACCCTGTGATAAGTATGGACGCTGGGATGAGTATGGAAGCTAGGATGATTGATTAAGTTGGGATGAGTGTGGACGCTTGGATGAGTGTGGATACAGGGATGAGTGAGGACAATGGTATGAGTGAGGACACTGGGATCAGTGTTGACGTTGGATGTGTGTGGACGCTAGGATAAGTGAGGACACTGGGATGAGTGAGGACTCTGGAATGAGTGTTGACGCAGTAATGATTGAAGACGCTGGGATGATTGAGGAAACTGTGATGAATGTTGATGCTGGGATAAGTGTGGAAGCTGGGATGAGTTTGGACGCTGGGATGAGTGCAGACGTCGGGATGAGTTTGGACGCTGGGATGAATGTGAACGCTGGGATGAGTGAGGACACTGAGATTAGTGTGGACGCTGGGATGAGCGAGGACGCTGGGATGAGTGAGGACGCTTCGAAGAGTGTGGACGCTGAGATGAATGAGGACATTGGGATGAGTGTAGACACTGGGATGAGTGAGGACGCAGGGATGAGTGAGGACAATATGAAGAGTGTGGATGCTGGGTCAAATGAGGAATCTTGGATAAGTACTCACCTATTTGTATTCACCTATTTGTGCTTGTGGAGGTTGAGCTCTGGCTCTTTGGTCCCGCCTCTCAACTGTCAATCAACTGGTGTACAGGTTCCCGAGCCTATTGGGCTCTATCATATCTACACTTGAAACCATGTATGGAGTCAGCCTCCATCACATCACTGCCTAATGCATTCCATTTGTCAACCACTCTGACACTAAAAAAATTCTTTCTAATATCTCTGTGGCTTATTTGGACACTCAGTTTCCACCTGTGGCCCCTAGTGCGTGTGCCCGTTTTGTTAAAAAGCCCCTCTTTATCTACCCTGCCAATTCCTCTGAGAGTCATGTACGTGGTGATGACATCCCCCCTAACTCCTCTGTCTTCTAGCGACGTGAGGTTTAATTCCCGTAGTCTCTCTTCGTAGCTCATCCCTCTCAGCCCGGGTACTAGTCTGGTGGCAAACCTTTGACCTTTTCCCTGTTTGGTCTTATGCTTGACTAGATATGGACTCCATGCTGGGGCTGCATACTCCAGGATTGGTCTGACATAGGTGGTATACAAAGTTCTGAATGATTCCTTCACAAGTGTCTAAATGCCGTTCTTATGTTAGCCAACCAGGCATATGCTGCTGGTGTTGTCCTCTTGATATGCGCTTCAGGGGACAGGTCTGGCGTGGTATCAACCCCTAGGTCTTTCTCTCTTTCTGACTGTGTAGAATTTCATCTCCCAAATGATACCCAGTAACTGGCTTCCTGCTCCCTACACCTATCTTCATTACATTACATTTGCTTGGGTTTAACTCTAACAACCATTTGTTCGACTGTTCCTTTAGTTTGTCTAGGTCTTCTTGAAACTTCAAGCAGTCCTCCTCTGTCTTAATCCTTCTCATAATTTTGGCATCGTCAGCAAACATTGAGGGGAATGAGTCTATACCCTCCTGGAGATCGTTCATGTATATCAGAAACAGGATAGGACCGAGTACAGAGCCCTATGGGACTCCACTGGTGACTTCACGCCAATTAGAGGTCTCACCCCTCACTGTAACTCTTTGCTTCCTCTTGCTTAGGTGCTCCCTTATCCACTGGAGCACTTTACCAGTTACTCCTGCCTGTCTCTGCAGCTTATGTACCAGCCTCCTATGGGGGGGACTGTATCAAAGGCTTTCCGACAGTCTAAAAAAATTCAGTCTGCCCAGCCTTCTCTTTCTTACTTAATCTTTGTCACATGATCGTAGAATTCTATTAAGCCAGTGAGGCAAGATTTACCCTCCCTGAACCCATGTTGGCAATTTGTCACGCAGTCCCTTCTCTCCAGATGTGTTACTAGATTTTTCTCGCGATCTTCTCCATCACTTTGCATGGTATACAAGTTAAGGACACTGGCCTGTAGTTCAGTGCCTCTTGTCTGTCACCCTTCTTGTATATTGGGACCACATTTGTCGGAAATTCCGACACCATTTAATAATATCAATGCAATTGCAGATAATATTGCTGCATTGTATACACAAGTTACCCATAGAAAATGTAACTTGTAGTGGAATTTTCCGTCTATAGAAAATGGGATATCATTGCCACATACTATTATAAATTCACCACCTATTATGGTGGGAATTATTCTTAAATACATTAGTCTTTGGACTTTACCATCATAAAACATCTCATTTGAATTAATTTAATTATCAGTATTAAAATAGAGTAAATGTGACCCTTCTATCACTTACGGATATCTGGACAATGTAGGCCAGTAGCGTCAGTGGTGAGGGAGTGGTCAGCCATTGTTGTTTAAGACCACAGAGGCGCAGGGAGCAAATTCGGCTCCTATTATTTCTCTTGGACGAAGTGTTATGGAAACCAAAGGTCTTCCATCATCAACACGCTGTCAACATAATCAAGGAAAGTGTTCTGCCGAAACCCATTTGTCTAATCATTTTTGGCCATTAATGTCAGTAGATAGGGCGAACGGGTTAGAATGCGAACAGCCTCTTAATAAAAGGTAGTTAAGCCTTGGTCTTTATAATTCATTATACAGTGTTTTCTCTGATATAGCTGTCATATATTAGGATTCTGGCTTTTAGCTAGCGCCCTTTTGACAGGTCAAGAAGAGGAAGCAAACTTTGTGTATCAGTTACTGGGTGATGGAAGCTGCCTCACACGAGGAAATTTGGTGTCTACATCCTAGTTATATCTGGTGGACTAAGCTGCTGTATAATAAGATAAGGAACCTCCTCAATGTATACTAATATACGTAGTTTAATACTGTAGTTTGATTGGCTGCATATATATAAATAAAATATAAACCCCCCCTAATGTGTAGTGGATCGATTTGTGAGATTATGACAGAAATATAGTCTACTTAACATCATACAAATTGCTATCGAAGTATATAAATTAACGTAAATATAAATTCTATATAAATTCATATAAATTAAATAAATATAAATCTCACAGGTCGGTTCCCACATTATTTGGACCTTCGGAACTGGATTATTTGGTCCTTTGAACCCACATCATAGGTCATCTTCATTAAATATATTAGTGCAGTGAGATTTATACAAAGCCAGTCAAAGACGGCAGCGTAGCCTCGACCGAGCTCAAGAGCCCCTCGGTTCAGCCTTAGTCAGCGGTTTCAGGGTCACCCACAGATATTTGGTGGCGTGTTATTCTGTGAGATGACAGCGCTAATATTGAAGCCAGCCAAATTAGTGGCTGTGTCTTCGCGAGATTGTTCACGGATTTCGTGGTGTTAAATTTCGCGAGAGATTATCCACGAATTTTGTTGAGTTAATTTCGCAAGGTCACTAATAATATTTAATACTTCTTGATAATATTAGAAGTTTCATAGAGGCAATTAAGAGGCTTTTATCAATAATTGTGTATATTATTTCTCCAAAATAGAGAATTATTTAATATATATTGCACTAGTGTTCACAATATAATATTTACCAATTGCCAACCCACAACAGGGTAGGATATACATTGACTAGTGTTTATAGATAACCTAGTCCCCTATTACCATTGACTAGTTGAAATATTTATTGTTCATCCTAGTCCCATTATTACCATAGTCTAGTTGTACTATATTGAACAACCTAGCACCGTTAATGAATGGTGCAGACCCTATTTTGGGTATAATTTTTATCAACTCGAGTTGAGTTGTATATATAATAATTTACTTATGATCATTACACCTTTGAGTGATTAATTAGTGTCTATACCATCCTAGGGTGATTTAGAAGAGCTAACCTAATGGTACTTCCAGTGACACTGGTTTATCACTCAAATCATTAGTGTGTATGATTGTATATATATAATGTGTATTAATTTTAAGTGCTAACCTCTAGTAGAGGTAGGATTATAGCCTAGTGAGTGCAGAATTTTACCCTAGGCTACCATCAGTGCTTGTTCAGCATTATGAGCAGCCCAAGTACAAGCCCCACAAGGCTTAACCAACTAGCCAATATGGATAATGCTGGCAATGAGAAAACTTTCATACATTTAGTACTACAATTGGTGGACTTACCTCAACCTTATCAGACTGCTGACTCTTACAATCCTTCAGCATGGAGTTTGAGTCACTAGATGAATTATACGCACATCAACATAACACCATCCTGACAGTACAGGACATCACTGAAGGTTTACATTCCATCATAAATAAACGACGTGCAAATGAGGAAGTTAAAGCCTCATGCAAGCCTTCAGAAATAGAAAAAAATGTCAATTAAAGGGTAAAATAACTACCCCAAATAAACATCAGCCAAGTACTCTCTCATCTAGTTGGAGAAAATCTGACAATACAGCAGAATCCTCCAAGCCTACTGTTACTAGTTCACCCAAACCGGTAACTTCCAAACGTGCAGTAGGCTGGGGGACATGTATGTTCTGCAAAAAGAAATATTCAACATACTGTTGTGCTAATTATCCAACCAGAGACACTCGTATTGAGCGACTTCAGGAATTAGGGAGATGTTCAAGGTGTCTCAAGTCACACAACATAGACTATTGTGATACTCAATTCAACAGGTGTAGAAGAGGTAGGCACCATGCAGCACTGTCCAAATATACGAAATTAACGTATTCAAGACCCAAGGTGGAAGATAGCATTCCCACCACAGTACAGTATTGCAAGGTGCAACAAACGAAGAGTGTCCAATCGGCAAAGTCTAAAGGTAATACGACTTTGCCTACTGCCCAAATTACCATCCTGAATAAGAGGGCCAAGGTCCATACCCGTGGGTTGTTTGACCAAGGATCCCAGAGAACATATGTCACTAAAAAGCTGGCAGATGAACTACAATTAAGGCCTGTAGCCCAGATGTCATTCAATATCTCAGGGTTTGTAACAGATGCAGGACCTCAAGTCTACCAGGTGGTACAACCATCAGTACGCTTAGGCAGGTACGTCTGTAGAGTACAAGCCATTGTGGTGGACAAAATACCAGTAGACCTACAAGTTCAAGGTCTGAGAGCAACAGCCAAATTCCTGAGAAATAGAGGAATAAAATTGGCAGATAATATTAAGTCTGATCACCTCACCGACTTCGGTCTCCTTGTAGGGACAGACTATTGCCATCGATTCATCAATAGCCCTATTAAATGTCAGGGCATAACCATGTTAAATTCTGCAGGAGGTAAATTACTCTCAGGCCCAGTATCAAGCTTGAGGAGACCTATGCCTGCAGATAAACAATACCAGTAGAAATCTAAATTTGTCAGCTGATTATATTTCTCCAGTAGCATTATACTAAGGAGATTACAGCTGACTATTGCAACAGAGGTTGATGTTAATATCATCATTTAAAGCTGAAGATGAGTTCATGAGGCTTCAGTGGCAAATCAGTGAACAGTAGCCTAAACAGCTACAAGTCACTGCGACCAATGTCACTGAACCCACTGCAGTCTCAGAAGCATACTTTACTTTAATGATGAGCTATTCAATCTTCTGAATCAATTAACTAAATTAAACCCCAATAAATCTGATGACTGATTTGATACATTTATTATTTAATCAAGATGTATTCCATGGGCCTCAGTGTTTATATATCAGTGACCAGTTACCTGAACAAACTTCAAGTTATATCTAATGTCACTGATCTCACTGCAGTCCCTGAATCATACTTGACTGTAGTACTTGATCACATCCAGTCTTCTGGGTTAAATAATATGTATTTAGGCTTGAATATTAGCCTTTCAAGAGTTGACAGGGAAATGAAATCGCATTAGACTTCTAACCCCTGCAACTCTAGTACGGGACATCCGTCCTGTACGGACAGATGCACAAATGTGTGATTACTAACTACTAACATCAAATTAATCTAATAATTCGAAGGAGGAGTATCGGTGTTCGTCTGTTCTAATAGGACTTTGACCCGTGAGCAGCCCCCTGGGGAATTATGTCGGAAAATCCGACAGCATTTAATATCATACAGACAGATAATAGCTGTATTGTATAAACAAGTTACCCATAGAAAACGTAACTTGTAGTGGAATTACCGTCTAAAGAAAACGGGATATCATCACCACATACTATTATATTCACCACCTATTATGGTGGGAATTATTCTTAAATACATTAGTCTTTGGACTTTACCATCATAAAACATCTCATATAAATTAACTTAATTATCAATATTAAAGTAGAGTAAATGTGACCCTTCTATCACTTTCTGTCATCTGGACAATGTAAGCCAGGCGTCAGGGTGAGGGAGGGGCAGCCATTGTTGTTGTCACCTCCGAGACGCGTGGAGCAAATTCGGCTCCTATTATATCTGGACAACGTCGGCCAGTAGCGTCAGTATTATGGAGTGTTAGGCAGCCATTGTTTATACTTAGACCAGAGAGGCTCACAGGAGCAAATTCGGCTCCTGTTAATTTTACTTGGACGTAGTGTTATGGAAACCAAAGGTGTACCATCTTCAACACGCTGTCAACAAATTCAAGTTAAGTGTTCTACCGAAACCCATTTATCTATCATTAGTGGCCATTAATGTCATTGGGTAGGGTGAACCGCTTAGAGCACGACATAGCCTCATACTAAAGGTAATTAAGCCAGGTCTTTAAGGTTCCATGTACAGTGTTTTTTTCTGATATACCTGTCATATATAGGATTCTGGCTTTATAGCTAGCGCCCTTTTGACAGGTCAAGACGAGGAAGCATGCTTTGTGCATCAGTTACCAGGGTGATGGAAGCTACCTCAAAGAGGGAAAATGTGGTGTCTACAACCTAGTTATACCTGGTGGACTAAGACCTGCTGTACTATAAGATAAGGAACCTCTTCAATGTATGTAGTCTAATACTGTAGTTTGATTGGCTGCATATATATAAATTAAATTAATATAAAACCCCCCTAATGTGTAGATGATCGATTTGTGAGATTATGAGATTATTGTAGAAATACAGTCCACTTATCATTATACAAATTGCTATCGAAGTATATAAATTAATGTAAATATAAATTCTATATAAATTCATATAAATTAAATAAATATAAATCTCACAAGGACATTGGAGTGAGTGTGGACGCTGGGACGAGTGTGGATGCTTGGATGATTGAGGACACTTGGATGAGTGTTGACGCTGGGATGAGTGTGGACGCTAGAATGAGTGTGACCCTGGGATGAGTGAGGGCACTGGGATGAGTGTGGACGCTTTGATGAGTGTGGACGCTGGGATGAGTGAGGACTCTGCGACGAGTGTTTACACTGGGATGTGTGTGGATGCTTGGATGAGTGAGGACACTGGAATGAGTGTGGACACTGGGATGAGTGTGGATGCTAGAATGAGTGTGAACACTGGGATGAGTGTGGACTCTGGGTTGAGTGTGGACGCTGGGATGAGTGTGGATGCTGGGATGAGTATGGACACTGGAATGAGTGAGGACTCTGGGTTGAGTGTGGACGCTGGGATGAGTGTGGACGCTGGGTTGAGTGTGGACGCTGGGATGAGTGTGGGCGCTGGGATGAGTGTGGACACTGGGATGAGTGTGGACGCTGGAATGAGTGAGGACAGAGGGATGAGTGTGGACAGGGGGATGAGTGTGGACACTGGGATGAGTGTGGTACACTGGGATGAGTGAGGATGCTAGAATGAGTGTGGACACAGGGATGAGTGTGGGTGCTGGGATGATTGAAGACACTGGGGTCAGAAAGAACACTGGGATGAGTGTGGTAACTGTGATGAGTGAGGACACTATGATGAGTGAGGACACTAGGATGAGTGTGGACGCTGGGATGAGTGTGGACACTGGGATGAGTGTGGACACTGGGATGAGTTTGGACGCTGGCATGAGTGTAGACGCTGAGGTGAGTGAGGACACTGGGATGAGTGTGGACGGTTGGATAAGTGTGGACACTGGGATGAATGTAGACACTGGGATGAATGTGGACGCTGGGATGAGTGTGGACACTGGGATGAGTGTGGACGCTAGAATGAGTGTGAACACTGGGGTGAGTGTGGACACTGGGATGAGTGTGGACGCTGGGATGAGTGTGGACACTGGGATGAGTGTGGACGCTGGGATAAGTGTGTACGCTGTGATGAGTGTGGACACTGGGATGAGTGTGAGCACTGGGGTGATTTTGGACACTGGGATGAGTTTGGACACTAAGATCAGTGTGGACGCTGGGATGAGTGTGGACGCTGGGATAAGTGTGGACGCTGGGATGAGTATGGACACTTGAATGAGTTTGGACACGGTGTTGAGCGAGGACGCTGGGACGGTTGTAAATGCCGTGACGGGTGTGGATGTTTGGACGAGTGTGGACACGGGGTTGAGGTTGTCCATCCTCGTCCCATCCTTGCTGGGACGAGGATGGACACCGGAACTAGGATGGACGCCAGTGGTAAAATAGACGATGTGTCGAGGTTGGATGCCATGATGCAGGTCATGACGAGTGAGGTGGACACCGATGGCCTTGGTGATGGGGTAAACACAGACAATGTTTACTATCCATTAACTTTTAGTGACACACGCAGCTTCATCACGACACCAAAGGCATCCCAAAGAATACGTCCATTAAATTGCTGCACAATTAGAGGGATTTCAGCTCTCTAGTCGTGCTGCCATTATTTTGTAAACGATTGCAAAGCACATTATATATGAGTTATATAGATCGCGTTTGAAAAGTGTTTCGTCTTTTCCTGTGTTCGAAGCGCACCACGAGACTTGCTTGTCTCAGCTCTTGCATCTCCTCTGCTGCATTTGTAACTTATCATTTTTTTTAATGAAAAATGGTATTTTTTATTTTTAAGATTAGTAATTGTATGGCTTATAATTTTTCTTTAGTAGAAAAGCCCAATATAGTTTTTCTAAGCCTAATGTCGGTTTTGAGTATTATTTTTCGTTCTGTTGTCAGTTTTGACCAGGGAACCTATTGAGTAGATTTATTAGCTGGCAATAAGAAGAACAGTTTAAAAACGAAATGATAAACAATGAAAAAAAATAATATATACTTGCGAAATGAATGGCATGGAAAACAACACAGCTCAATTCAATCGCAATGCTATACAAATAATTAAATCAAAACGAAAATAAATTGAAATCTATGAAAAATCAATTTATCAATAAAATCAGAAACATTGAACTGCAATCAAAATGTATTTAGTAAAGAGTGTGTTGCTATGCCGTACAACATATGGCGCTGACTTGAAAAAAATTGTTTTTATCTGTCACAGGTGTAGCATTTAATTAGTAGGTATATAAATACACACACGTATTCAAACAGAACGTTGTGTCAAAATTCTAAAAGCAATTGGTAAAGAACTTTTAGAGATTAGAGTGTATGTTGCTCTTACATCCAACAGATGGCGATGTTTTTAAAAAAAAAACATGTTTTCTCTGGCCACAGGTAAGCCATATATATAGTAGGTATATAGAAACAATTGCCTATTCGAATATAGGCCCGTGTTATATAATATATATATATATATATATATATATATATATATATATATATATTTATATATATATATATATATATATATATATATATATATATATATATATATATATATATATTGTGACGATAATCTCCTTCAAGAGATTGAGCCTGCTCTTCCCTCCACAATTACGTCGTTATATATATATAAAACTACTATAGAAGAAATGTCCAACAACGACAACAACACCAGCAGGGTTTGCCAGAGCGCAAAACGTATGCAGCCAGGGACACCTGCTCAGACTCAAACCGCCAAACTACCTGTCTTACTGCCGGCTCCTCGCCTGATTGGTCGCCGGTCTGGCTGCAACTGCACTCACCCCCCCATACTACTTGATGTCTGGGGCCGCCACGACCTCAGTCCTCAGAATATTCCGTGCTTTCACAGTTAACACTTCTCCCTGCTAGACGTAAGCTTTAGCGTACGTATACTGAGAGAGGTGATAGCTTAAAGCCAATATTCCAGCACCTCTCATACTTGTCTATTGCACTTCTTGTTATTTTGTCTTAACGTAACTTTTCATTGTGTCATTTAATTATTCTTATTATTTTGATTGATTTTATTATACGAATTTGTTTGACCATTTTATTCATGTTTTATTTCTTTAACGTAATTAAAATTTCATTGTTAAAATTTACTTGTGTTTTGTGTGTCTTCTCCTTACCTTACCACAGACGAAGTTCCAGATTTTCTATTTTTTTTTTTAATACTATGTGACGAGGCCATACCCCTAGCTTTGAACAGCCGAACACCAACGCGTTACCGTCACATATTATATGGGGGCCTGTCCGGGATCTTCACTCAGGTACTGGTGCCAAGTGGTAATTTATGGTAAGCGTATTTAACTTTGTTAACGTAGCTTTACTATTTTTCATATTCAATTTCATTTTTTATAAGGTGCGGTGTATTGTGCATTACGAGACTAACATATAGTGAAAGTGAGACAACTTTGGATTACGTGGTGACTGTAGGCCTCAGTCATACTCTTAATTGGTCATCTCTCCCTCCGTGTTATTACTCGTGTTTACCATCTTTGTCCCTTGGATATTTCTCATTTTTGACAGATCATCATATTGGTACCCTGGTACTGTGGTCTGCCCCGGGTCAAGAGTACCCAATCTTCTGCAATCTGACTGTAGGAGGACAAAGAGGGCCATAGTTCCTCTAGCTCGAACTTTAGTTGCTGAATTGGGACCTCAGCAGCAGTTCTCGTCACCAGTTGACACTTCGCACCCCTACACGTCAGTCAGAGATGATGATACATACAACGGTAGGGAATTAGCTTACTTTTTCAGAGCACAAAAGTTCGCTAATTCTGTAAGTATCATATTAAATTCAGTAGGAAAAACTTGCTTTATGTCCTATAGAGACTTGGCAAGGTATGCCTACATCCTTGGACTACCAATTTTACTTTTGAGGCAATTAACTGTTTCATTTGTTTTCGAAACTCTGTTTCATTTGTTAGTAGGATTTTCTTGCCCTTATCCTCTTACATGAGTACCGGGTACAAGATTTCCTGCGCCCTTGATTTAATTTAATCATTTAACATCTTTTACTTAACTTTAATTGTTAAAGATCTCACAGGATAGGTACCAGTTGCCACGTTGTCCTGTTTCTGACATTCACTATTGAATATTCGTGTACCTTTATTTGCTAATTTCACCATGTTTCGTCTCCAAGCTTTCCGTGCAAATCCAGCAGGTGAAATAGGGACTTTAAGTCGTGCCAAGAAGACTGAATTACAAACTCTTGCACATGAGTATCAACTAGAAGTTCCCTACCAAGCCAACAAAAATGACCTACACAACCTGTTGCTGGATTACTATTTAGAGCAAGGTAAGATAGACTCTGAAACTCATGAAACTTACTATATTGCAGAAAAAACTGATTTGGCAACGATGAAACTCAAATTGGAACTGGCCAAGATTGAACGTGAGCAGCAAAGAGAAGCAGCTGCCATACGAAGGGAAGAACAAGAACGAGAAATCACCCTCAGAGAACGTGAAACTACTTTGAGGAGAGAAGAACAAGAACGAGAAATCACCCTCAGGGAACGTGAAACTGCCTTGAGGAAGGAAGAACAAGAACGCGAAGCTGCTTTGAGGAGAGAAGAACACGAACGTGAGGTCGCATTACTCCGTGAACGTGAACGAGTACAGCTTGAAACCAAACAACGCGAGTTGGAAATACAACGCGAACATGACAAGCAACAAGCGACTCTGGCTCTAGAGTGTCGTCAACGCGAAATCGCCTTGGAAACTTCACACTTTACTCAACGCCAGCAAGCTACTGCCAATCTTCCCGTCAGTTTTAATATATCACATGCAAGTAAGTTAATGCCATCCTTTGTAGAAGCAGAAGTTGATGTGTTCTTTACCACCTTTGAAACCCTTGCTAATCAACTCAGTTGGCCTGTCGACCAATGGGCCACACTTCTCAGAGTCCATCTTACAGGTAGAGCGGCAGTCACACTCAGTACTCTGGTGTCTGAGAATGACTACCAGACTCTGAAACAAGCAGTGTTAGACGCCTACCTACTTTCCACAGAAAATTATAGAAGGAAATTCCGTGACCACCTGAAGGCAAGTACCACTACCTTCCTCGAGTTTGCTAACACGAAACGGAGGTATTTCATGAAATGGCTGGAAGCAGCACATGTCTTTACTTTTACAGAACTCGTCAACCTGATGCTTGTTGAAGAATTCTTGAGACGTGTGCCGCCTCCTGTCCGCCTCTACTTAGCAGATAAAGAAGAAACCGACTACCTGAAGTGTGCTAAGTCGGCTGACACTTACAGCCTCATCCACCGGCTGACACCCGAACCATCCTCCAGTAAGAAGTCGTGGTACAGTTACGAGAAAGTGAGCCCCGATCAAGCTGGTTCACAACTGTACTGCAAGTATTGTAGACTCTATGGACATACCATAGACAAGTGTGGTAAGTCTCAATACAAGGGAATCACTGACCAACAAAAACCCAAACCAACTCCTCCTAAGTCCGGTAAGCCTGTGATGAATGTTGGTGTTAATGTTAATGATCTTTCTCTTTTCAGTAACCACCTGTATACTGGAACTGTCTCTGCCAACGGTTCAAATCCGGAGGGACGTTTCAAATTGAAGATCTTGAGGGACACAGCGGCTCTACAATCGATCATCTTGAAGTCGGCTGTGCCCAACATCACCTACACCGGAGAAACTGTCTTCATCACTGACCTCACTGCTACCACTCCATACCCTCTCGCCAGAGTCCACCTGGATTGTCCCTACGTGAACGGGGAAGTCCAAGTCGCCGTCAGGAAAAAGCCTTTTCCCATGCCTGGAGTACAACTTCTCCTAGGCAACGACTTGGCAGAAGACCTGCAACCGACCAACCTGATCGTCATGGACAAACCCCAGGTGTGTAACTCTGTGCCAAGTAACCCTATTCTAGAGTATGTTCCAGCAGAGGTTCAAGAGAGTGATGAAGTTTCTCCTCCGGTTCTCGTGACCACCCGTGCACAAGCCGCACGTCCACAGCCAGCTGCCTCTACTGCTACCGCTGTCCCTCAAGACCCTCAGAAACTCCCCCCGCATCTGACCAAGTTGGAGTTCCGTAAGTTGCAGAGGGAAGATCTTACTTTAACACCATTGTTTTTCCAGGCTGAGACTCAACCCGACAGTATTCCTGGGTTCTTCCTAGAGAACGACTTGCTCTACCGCAGATATAGACCCAGTAAACTGAAGGAGGAGGACGATTGGGCCAACATCGAACAACTTGTGATTCCCACCAGCCTGCGGCCCACTATTCTACACCTGGCCCACGGAGCACTCTCCCACTACGGCTTCAACAAGACTTACCATGGAATTCGTCAAGACTACTACTGGCCAGGTATGGTAAATAACGTCAAACAGTACGTAAAACAGTGTCATACATGTCAGATGGCAGGCAAACCGAACATCTCCATTCCCAGAGCGCCACTGATTCCCATACAGGTGCCTGTGGAACCTTTCCACAGACTCATAATAGACTGTGTTGGTCCTTTACCTCGGACCAGTTCAGGTAACGCCTACATCCTAACCATCCTGTGTCCTACCACCAGATTTCCCATAGCAGTTCCAGTGAAGAACATCACGGCTGCTACGGTTATAAAACATCTATTGAAGATCTTCACTCAATACGGATTTCCCAGGGAGATTCAGAGCGACTGTGGTACCAATTTCACCAGTGATCTCTTCAAAAGGACACTGGAGGAGTTCAACATCAAACAGGTATTGTCCAGCCCCTATCATCCTGCTTCACAGGGTTCTCTTGAACGTAATCATCAGACAATCAAAGCACTCTTGAAAAAGTTTTGTAGTGAAACCTCGAAGGATTGGGATAAGCAGATTGACCTTATAATGTGTATTTACAGAAGTCTCCCCAATGAGTCCCTAGGAGTATCTCCTTATGAGATGCTCTACGGCCGTAAGTGCCGTACTCCCCTTAAGGCTTTCAAAGACTCTCTCAGAGATGCCACCTTCAGTGAGCATCAGAATGTGCCCCAGTTTCTTCAAAACCTTCAACACATTCTAGAGAGAGTCCACCGTTTTGCCCATGATAATCTATTGAAAGCCCAGGAGAGAATGAAGACTCATTATGACCAGACCAGCAAAGTAAGAAAATTCAAGCCGGGAGATTTCGTCCTTGCATATTTCCCTATCCCAGGTTCACCTTTACAAAACAGGTTTTCAGGACCCTACCGCGTCAAAGAGTGCAGGAATAATAACAACTACGTAATAGAGACTCCAGATAGGCGGCGGAAGACCCAGCTGTGCCATGTCAACCTCCTGAAGCAATATAATGGTACTCCTCCCACTGTCCTAATAAACTGTTCTACCTTCACAGAACCCTACATCCACAGTGAGACCTTCCCAGCTTCTCCTCCTGAAAGCACTGACAAGGAGTCAGCGCTTTCTAATTCCGAAATCCTTAATGATCTTCCCAAATGCTTTCAGGATAATAATCGTGCTCCTTTGCCCTATTCTAATTCCACTCTCACCTCGTCAGATAAGCCCTTCATCCTCCATGTCGACGCCAGTGGTACCGACATTGGTGGTGTCGCGATGCAGCAACGAGGTGAGGAGAATACACCTGTTGGCAACTACTGCTACAAGGAACTACGTAACAATTGGCAAGGAGCTACTCTTCCTCATCCTGAAGCTCCAGCACTTCACTCCACACCTGAAAAGTGCTCGGTCCACCATCAACACGGACCACACCACTCCACACCTGCAAAGTGCTCGGTCCACCATCAACACGGACCACACCACCCTACACCTCTTGCAGCACGCCCACTTCTCATCTCAACGTCTTCTACTATGGGCTTGCTAACTGCAGAAAATCCACCTGGAGACACGCTATACCAAGATTCCGACAACATCTTAGCCCATGATCTCTCCAGAATTTATGAAGTAGAAGCGACTCCATCTATTACTCCACCACATAACGACGTACTTCTTCCAGAACCGCAGGCTTCGGGGGAGAGTTGTGACGATAATCTCCTTCAAGAGATTGAGCCTGCTCTTCCCTCCACAATTACGTCGTTATATATATATAAAACTACTGTGGAAGAAATGTCCAACAACGACAACAACACCAGCAGGGTTTGCCAGAGCGCAAAACGTATGCAGCCAGGGACACCTGCTCAGACTCAAACCGCCAAACTACCTGTCTTACTGCCGGCTCCTCGCCTGATTGGTCGCCGGTCTGGCTGCAACTGCACTCACCCCCCCATACTACTTGATGTCTGGGGCCGCCACGACCTCAGTCCTCAGAATATTCCGTGCTTTCACAGTTAACACTTCTCCCTGCTAGACGTAAGCTTTAGCGTACGTATACTGAGAGAGGTGATAGCTTAAAGCCAATATTCCAGCACCTCTCATACTTGTCTATTGCACTTCTTGTTATTTTGTCTTAACGTAACTTTTCATTGTGTCATTTAATTATTCTTATTATTTTGATTGATTTTATTATACGAATTTGTTTGACCATTCTATTCATGTTTTATTTCTTTAACGTAATTAAAATTTCATTGTTGAAATTTACTTGTGTTTTGTGTGTCTTCTCCTTACCTTACCACAGACGAAGTTCCAGATTTTCTATTTTTTTTTTTATACTATGTGACGAGGCCATACCCCTAGCTTTGAACAGCCGAACACCAACGCGTTACCGTCACAATATATATATATATCTATATATATATATATATATATATATATATATATATATATATATATATATATATATACATATATATATATATATATATATATATATATATATATATATATATATATATATATATATATATATATATATATATATATATATATTATTAAATATGACCGAAAAAGTAAGATTAATAATTCTAACACGAATTTTCTCAATCTTTCGTACATTACGCTTCACTGTTGGAGGTAAATAAAAAATCAATTCTCCAAAATTCATTTTTATTTCTAGTCTGACGCGACACGGGTGCGTTTCGTAAAACTTATTACATTTTCAAAGACTTTAGTTCACAAATACACAACTGATTAGAACTTACGTATCTCCGATTTTATATCTACATTTGAGTGAGGTGGGAGGGGTGATGTGGCATTAACACAAGACAGAACAAGAGGGGATATTAATAGGGTATTAAAAGTATCAACACAAGACAGAACACAAACAATGGGTATTGAATAGAAGTGTTTGTAGAAAGCCTATTGGTCCATATTTCTTGATGCTTCTATATTGGAGCGGAGTCTTGAGGTGGGTAGAATATAGTCGTGCAATAATTGGCTGTTGATTGCTGGTGTTGACTTCTTGATGTGTAGTGCCTCGCAAACGTCAAGCCGCCTGCTATCGCTGTATCTATCGATGATTTCTGTGTTGTTTACTAGGATTTCTCTGGCGATGGTTTGGTTGTGGGAAGAGATTATATGTTCCTTAATGGAGCCCTGTTGCTTATGCAGCGTTAAACGCCTAGAAAGAGATGTTGTTGTCTTGCCTATATACTGGGTTTTTTGGAGCTTACAGTCCCCAAGTGGGCATTTGAAGGCATAGACGACGTTAGTCTCTTTTAAAGCGTTCTGTTTTGTGTCTGGAGAGTTTCTCATGAGAAGGCTGGCCGTTTTTCTGGTTTTATAAACGTTTTTTTTACGGTTTTAAAACGGCCAGCCTTCTCATGAGAAACTCTCCAGACACAAAACAGAACGCTTTAAAAGAGACTAACGTCGTCTATGCCTTCAAATGCCCACTTAGGGACTGTAAGCTCCAAAAAACCCAGTATATAGGCAAGACAACAACATCTCTTTCTAGGCGTTTAACGCTGCATAAGCAACAGGGCTCCATTAAGGAACATATAATCTCTTCCCACAACCAAACCATCGCCAGAGAAATCCTAGTAAACAACACAGAAATCATCGATAGATACAGCGATAGCAGGCGGCTTGACGTTTGCGAGGCACTACACATCAAGAAGTCAACACCAGCAATCAACAGCCAATTATTGCACGACTATATTCTACCCACCTCAAGACTCCGCTCCAATATAGAAGCATCAAGAAATATGGACCAATAGGCTTTCTACAAACACTTCTATTCAATACCCATTGTTTGTGTTCTGTCTTGTGTTGATACTTTTAATACCCTATTAATATCCCCTCTTGTTCTGTCTTGTGTTAATGCCACATCACCCCTCCCACCTCACTCAAATGTAGATATAAAATCGGAGATACGTAAGTTCTAATCAGTTGTGTATTTGTGAACTAAAGTCTTTGAAAATGTAATAAGTTTTACGAAACGCACCCGTGTCGCGTCAGACTAGAAATAAAAATGAATTTTGGAGAATTGATTTTTTATTTACCTCCAACAGTGAAGCGTAATGTACGAAAGATTGAGAAAATTCGTGTTAGAATTATTAATCTTACTTTTTCGGTCATATTTAATAATATATGTCTACAGGAAAGACTGCTACCAAAATATACTAATATATATATATATATATATATATATATATATATATATATATATATATATATATATATATATATATATATATATATATATATATATATAAATATATGTATATATATATATATATATATGTCGTACCTAGTAGCCAGAACTCACTTCTCAGCCTACTATGCAAGGCCCGATTTGCCTAATAAGCCAAGTTTTCATGAATTAATGTTTTTTCGTCTACCTAACCTACCTAACCTAACCTAACCTAGCTTTTTTTGGCTACCTAACCTAACCTTACCTATAAAGATAGGTTAGGTTAGGTTAGGTAGGGTTGGTTAGGTTCGGTCATATATCTACGTTAATTTTAACTCCAATAAAAAAAAATTGACCTCATACATAGTGAAAAGGGCAGCTTTATCATTTCATAAGAAAAATATTATAGAAAATATATTAATTCAGGAAAACTTGGCTTATTAGGCAAATCGGGCCTTGCATAGTAGGCTGAGAAGTGAGTTCTGGCTACTAGGTACGACATATATATATATATATATATATATATATATATATATATATATATATATATATATATATATATATATATATATGTCGTATCTAGTAGCCAGAACGCACTTCTCGGCCTACTATGCAAGGCCCGATTTGCCTAATAAGCCAAGTTTTCATGAATTAATTGTTTTTCGACTACCTAACCTACCTAACCTAACCTAACCTACTTTTTCGGCTACCTAACCTAACCTATAAAGATAGGTTAGGTTAGGTTAGGTAGGGTTGGTTAGGTTCGGTCATATATCTACGTTAATTTTAACTCCAATAAAAAAAAATTGACCTCATTCATAATGAAATAGGTAGCTTTATCATATCATAAGAAAAACATTAGAGAAAATATATTAATTCAGGAAAACTTGGCTTATTAGGCAAATCGGGCCTTGCATAGTAGGCCGAGAAGTGCGTTCTGGCTACTAGGTACGACATTATATATATATATGTATATATATATATATATATATATATATATATATATATATATATATATATATATATATATATATATATATATATATATATATATAAATATATATACCAAGCAAATATTGCGTCAGCCAGAAAAATGATAGGATGGATTACTAGAACTTTCAAATCCAGGGATCCCATCACAATGGTTGTACTCTTCAAGTCACTTGTACTCACCTAGTTGTGCTTGCGGTGGTTGAGCTCTGGCTCTTTGGTCCCGCCTCTCAACCGTCAATCAACAGGTGTACAGATTCCTGAGCCTATTGAGCTCTATTATATCTACACTACATATCTGAATCGCCATGCAACCTCTGAAGAGACAACTAACACAACACCTATAACCCCTATTAGACTATTTTACAGGAACTTCTTTTCCACAGCCCATAAAACGGAGGAAAGGGTCCTGAAAGATATTGTCAGTAGAAACGCTATCCCTACAGACAAAAATCAGAAGATACAACTGACGATTTACTATAAAACCAGAAAAACGGCCAGCCTACTCATGAGAAACTCTCCAGACACAAAGCAGAACGCTTTAAAAGAGACCAACGTCGTTTATGCCTTCAAATGCCCTCTTGGGGACTGTAAGCTCCAAAAAACCCAGTATATAGGCAAGACAACAACATCTCTTTCCAGGCGTTTAACGATGCATAAACAACAGGGCTCCATTAAGGAACATATAATCTCTTCCCACAAACAAACCATCACCAGAGAAATCTTAGTAAACAACACAGAAATCATCGATAGATACAGCGATAGCAGGCGGCTTGACGTTTGCGAGGCTCTACACATCAAGAAGTCAACACCAGCAATCAACAGCCAATTAATGCACAACTATATTCTACCCACTTCAAGACTCCGCTCCAATATAGAAGCATCAAGAAATATGGACCAATAGGCTTTCTACAATTACTTCCATTCAATACCCTTTGTTTCGTGTTCTGTCTTTTGTTCGAATTTAATACTCATTCAATACCCATTGTTTCGTGTTCTGTCTTGTGTTGGAATTTAATACCCATTGAATACCCATTGTTGAAAGTTCGTTTTTCACCTCATCCACCACACCCAAATGTAGATATAAACCTCGAAGATGTGTAAAGCTCTACTCAGTTTCAGTTGTGTGTTTGTAAACTAAAGTTTTTGAAAATGTAATAAGTTTTACGAAACGCGCTCAAGTGTCGCGTCAGACTAGAAATAAAAATGAATTTTGGAGAATTGATCTTTGAATTACCATCAACAGTGAAAAGAAACATAGGAAAGATAGAGAAAATTCGTGTTAGAATTATTACTCTTACTTTTTCGGTCATATTTAATAATATACATATATATATATATATATATATATATATATATATATATATATATATATATATATATATATATATATATATATATATATATATATATATATATATATATATATATATATATATAAATATATATATATATATATATATATATATATATATATATATATATATATATATATATATATATATATATATATATATATATATATATATATAAAGTTTGTGAGGGTACCACCTCTGGTGCCAATGTGGGGACCCATAGCCTCGGAGAAGAAAATAAAAAGTATTCAGAGGAGACCTTGTGGTTTCTCACTGAACACTAATATTATCTTCTCCTACCACCCCTATTCTTGTGTATGTACACATATATATTTGCTTTATTTGAACTTTGTTACAAAAAAGGAGTTACAAAGATGGTTATCATAGGTTGTCGAGTTCCTCCAGCTCCTCAGATGGCGGGCAGGAACCCTGGATGCAGTGCGCATTTCCCCTCTGTATTGCCACGCTGAGGCGCTGGAAAAGAAAGCTGGCAGCTCTAGGGTCCCTTGTTGTTTCAATGCGCCTAGAACCCAGTTCCATAAAAAAACTGGTAGCACTTTTACCCCAGGCGCCGAGTGTGTCAGAAGCAATGGGGGACAAAATTGTAGTGGTGATCCAGTTCTCTATACTTACGGGATTTGGCTGCTTCCCTGTGGGTGGCAGCGCCACCTGGTTGTGTAACACTGAGGTCAATTTAGGTGTTAGCCAGGGTTGATACGCAAGTGTAGTCCCATACCAACTGCTTGCCATTCTTCCAGGGGTTCACTGTGATACCATCTGGGCGACCAATAAGAGCATCAAAGTTATGGGACGTTAGGTAACGTGGCTCTCTTTCAGCTGAGCATCCAGCTGTGGTAAGGCTCCTCTTGATGATGTCGTTAACTTCACTGTTCCTCGAGTGCCATCCCCCTGTGCTTTCGCAGAGTAGGCCATGGTGGCCGTACCTGTCAGCCACCACCTCCCCGCAAATACACCTATATCTGGTGTGGATTGGGGCAGCAAGGCCTAGGGCCACAGCAATATCGGAGGGCGTGTGGTGTGAGACGCGTGCCAGTTGCCGACATTGGGGTTGTTAACAGGAAATCCCCTGCATGTGGGGCTGCTACTGCTTTGAGGCGAGCAAGGTCGTGTTGTGTTATTGCAGCAACCAGGCACTCTGCAGCAACTTGGTCTACAATGGGGCCATCCCAGCTGGATTGCTTGTGGGCTGTCGGGGAGGTGGTTGAGGTGATGATACCTGGTTACCTGGTTGATGGGCTTCTGGGAGTTCTTCTACTCCCCAAGCCCGGCCCGAGGCCAGGCTTGACTTGTGAGAGTTTGGTCCACCAGGCTGTTGCTTGGAGCGGCCCGCAGGCCCACATACCCACCACAGCCCGGTTGGTCCGGCACTCCTTGGAGGAATAAATCTAGTTTCCTCTTGAAAATGTCCACGGTTGTTCCGGCAATATTTCTTATGCTTGCTGGGAAGACGTTGAACAACCGCGGACCTCTGATGTTTATACAGTGTTCTCTGATTGTGCCTATGGCACCTCTGCTCTTCACTGGTTCTATTCTACATTTTCTTCCATATCGGTCACTCCAGTACGTTGTTATTTTACTGTGATGGGCCTGCACGAGAGGCCCACTCTGTGGCACAGCGTGTAAAATTGGGATCATGTACACCTGCCAGCTGATGTAAGTGGGCAGGTAGAATTTCCTTCATAAGGTCGTCGGATGCTGATAAGACGGACAGGAAGGCTGGAACAGCGGTTTGCGTTGCTGTTCGAACTCCAAGGCCCCCAAGTCTTACGGGAAGAGAGGCTTGTTTCCACTGTAGGTCATCAAGAGAGAGAGGTTATGGGCTTTTTCTAGCATTGATTTTAGTAACCGGTCATACTCACTTAGTTTTTGGCTACTGTAAGATGGTGAACACCTCAGAAAGTAGGTTAACCTGGGGAGGGACAGACATCTGGTGATGAGGTAGAGTGCATCATGAGCATCAATATCCTCAATCCTTCCATCCATCCTCTTAAGGTCGGCGATTTTCTTGTCAAGGACCTCATCGATGGCTTTCAACCCCAGGGGAGCTCCTAGGAGTGTGCTGTCTTCAGGTTTAGTTTTATGGATATTTGGCAGAAGACCCTCTATTCTCTCTACGATGCCCCGGTTAGAACATATTATTTCACATTTAGAAGGGTTTAGGGTGAGGCCTAAAACTGCACCTTGCTCCTGGATTTTTCTGATGTCCTCCAGGAGGGAGTCTTGGGAACCAGCTAGGGTACCATCATCCAAGAACCAGATGTTAAGCTCGCTGGACAGGACCTCTGTGACTTGTTTGATGACTATGCAGAAAAGGAGAGGAGCAAGGGGGTCACCCTGTTGGACGCCTTCTCGCGAGTCAATTTCATGTTCGCCAAAAAGTAGCTTAAGATCTATACTGTAGCATGAATGTACAAAAGGGTAGAGGGAAGGGAAATGACTATGAACCGCACGGAGTACAGCATCCCTCCGCACCAAATTGAAGGCATTTTTGAAATCTAGCTTGATAAGGGCCTTTTCGTCTGTGATGTTGGCAATGAAGGCTCGAGCTGCATGGGCTGCCGCCTCACACCCTTATGGAATGCCAAACCCGAGCTGTTTTGGCTTCAGCATGTTGGCCGCTGCATCACTAACTGTTCTTGCAGCTGCCTTTGCGACGAGACGCCGGAGAGAATTGCCCACAGCTATTGGCCTGATCCCTACATCCTTTTTCTTTAGAGCACAGAGAGATGCTCCAAAAAAGATAGGTCTTATGGTCGCTGGTATGTTGCCAGCTAGACATGTGTTGGTGAATCTGGTTAGTTCCACCAAGAGGTTCTTTGCAATGTCACCCAGTGCATGGTTGAGCATTTGCTTGAGGTGGTTGGGTTTTAGTCCTGTGAACCCACCTGCTGCTCCTGTTGGGAAGGACATGGCTGCTTTATGGACCACAGATTCAGCCACCCAGAGAGGTTCTGCTCCGGTAGCCCCCACTTGTACAATGGCGTCCTCACGCGGAGCCCTAGGTGGGTGTTTCTCCCTTAGGGCTTGAGCTGTTGCGGCATCTCTGTCGGCAATTGAGTCCTCACTGGTGATGACTCCTATTGCGCCAATAGTGCTTCCTTCTTCTATTTTCTTAGTGACTGATGTTCTGATTTTTGATGTCTCGGATATGCCACTGTTGTTCTTCCTGCCGTGGGTGTTTCTCGCGCGAGTGGGAAGGCGCACCTGGTTGTCCTCCCTAGGAAAATCATTTATAGCTTTGATGACTGAGGCAGCTAAGGATTTGTCTCTCCTTGCAGGGGTGGCTAGGCATATGTTGCCAAACAGTAGGAGGTTGTGCTATGCTTGGGTCGTTCCAGGAGAGTCGTTGACCTTTCTCAGGAGGGCAGTTAATTTGGCTGCTGCATGGGGGCGGGCTGCTTTAGGGATGTGATTCAAGGTTCTGGCTGATGTTGCTTTGATAGCTTCTAATAAATTTTCTGTGGGAATGAAGGTCTGGGAGGTGTTTTGCCTTACCGGCGGTGTGGGCTGTTGATTGGTGTTCTCCCTGGGAGGGCGCCCAGAACCCAAACACCTGGCTCCGTTGTGGTAATGAATGTGCTCATTACCGTCACTCGACCGGATATAGCATACCTTGTCACACGTCTGACATCTGCCTTGTCTACCCCTGCTAGATGGCTCATCTTGGCTTGGAGAAGCCTGGCTGTCTGTTGAGAGCTGCGACATGGGCGGGCGCTGTGCGGGCGCTGGGCGGGAGGGTGGACGGCGGGTCGAGACTGGAGGGTGGGCGGTGGTTGGAGGCTGGGGGGATAGTCAGCTGGCCGTGTCACTTACCACTCAGATGAGTGGTAATACATATACCACCTCTATACACTGTGTGGGTATACACCCACTACACAATATGTGGGTATGCATTGGGTGGGTGGGTGGCGTAGACACACATGGGAGCCTCCCGGGTTCTATGGGCGGGTGGCAAGGTGGCCTCCTGGGTGGGGAGGAGACGCGGTGGGGTGGGGAAGGAGGGGGAGAGCAGGTACTTCCCGGCCTGGGCGCTGGGTGGGGGCGGGGGTCAGGGCGACACTAACACTGGTATAATTCCCCGTATATCACTGCACAATAATGAATGAATCACACACTTGTAATCTGACTCACTGCACGTGTGATGTACTCACAATATGATAGACATGTTGCGCCAATTATCGCTGACAACGTAACTTGTTCAACAAAACTTTCAAAAAAGAAAAACACAAAACACTATTTGGCACACGGGTAACCCCCACCTCTCTCTCCTGACCACACAACACCCCTCACTCATCCCCCACCTCCCCTCACTATGGGCGGCCTGCAGGGTCCATCCTGGCCCCTCACTACAGCCTCCATCACTCCACACTGCCAACTCACCAGTTTTGATAAGTTTTCACATAGATGGTACACCGTAGGCACTTCCGGCCACTCCCACGTCTGCTTGGTGTATTAACGGTGAATATGGTTGAGTCTTGGTACGGTGAGGCCAAGATGTCTCAGGGTAATGGCTGAGAAGCCAGCAGCTCCTCCGCCCAACGTCCGTCCCTTAGGCCTCTCTCTCTCTCTCTCTCTCTCTCTCTGTATATATATATATATATATATATATATATATATATATATATATATATATATATATATATATATATATATATATATATATATATATATATATATATATATATATATATATACTAGGAAGGGAGTACCACCTCTAGCTGGAAGAAGGGGGACCCATAGCCTCGGAGGAAACCACGCATAACGCATTAGAGGGAATGTTTAGATCCCCTCCAATACAGTTTCTGTGTGCTTTTCTCCTACCACCCCCTTCCTTTTTTATTTTTTGTGCTTTATTATGCATTTGATGGTTACAAGATATACATGGGTTGATACAAAAATAATAATGCAAAAAGGTGCTTAAAGGTTATGGATCTCTTGAAAAACACAACAATGGGAAACATTGATGAATGTCACAGACGGGTTCGATCATTGTTGCAAGTCAAACACTTCTTCGAATTCCTCTGAAGTTGGACTAGTGCCCAAGACGCAACAGGCATTTCCCCTCTGAATCGCAACACTGAGGCGCTGGAACAAGAAACTTTTTGCTCTCTGGTCTTTTGTAGCGCTGATCAATTTGTCCCCCAATTCCTTCAGGAACTTCAATGCACATTTTCCCCACGAACCGAGGGTCTCCGAGCCGATCGGAACAAAGCTGTAGCAGTGTGCTAGACCTCTGTATTTAATAATTTTCTGCGATTCCCTGAAAGAAGCAGCACCACCGCTTTCACGTGTGCTGTAGTGGAGGTAGGTACTGGCCAGTGTGGCAGCGCACGTGTAGTCCCATACCACTTGCTTACCATCCTTCCAAGGTAGCAAGGTGACCCCATCAGGGCGCTTCTGAGGGTCGTTAGGTCTGGATAAGTGTGGTTCTCTTTGTGCCGGGCAGCGGGCTGTGGCGAGGCTCCTCTTGATGATGTCGTTGACTTCTTCATGTCTTGCGATTTTACCCTGTGATTTACGACATACCAGACCATGACGACCATATTGGTCTGCCATCGCAGTTCCGCAGATGCACCTATGTTCGGTGAGGATCGGGGCGGCAAGGCGAAGGGCAACTCCAATGCGGAGAGCGTCATGACTGAGGCGAGTTCCCTGGGCTGCATTGGGCACAGCAAATAAAAAATCCCCGGCGTGGGGTGCTGTTACCGCTAGGAGGCGGGCTTTGTTTTCAGCATCAGCGTTGTCAATCATTGCTGTGACAGTCTTTTCCATTATGGGGCTATCCCAGTGGGCCTGCTTGTGGTCTTTTGGGACTTGTGGTCGGGGTTGAGGGTGTGCAATGGTGTCCCATTGTCTGGCTGCTTCGATGAACGTTTGATCATGAGTTCCCGCTGTCTCTCTCATACGCTCTGGTAGGATCTGCCCTACCAATTCGTTGGCTGCTGTACATGAGGATAAGAATGCTGGAAGTGCTACCTCAGTTGCCTTTCGTATGCCTATTCCTCCAAATCTCACTGGGAGTGTTGCTTGGTCCCACTGACTGTCATCTAAATCTAGGTTGAGCGCCTTCCTGAATATTGACCTGAGGAGCTCATCATATTGATTTAGAAGTGGGTTGCCAAAAGTTGGTGCACACCTTAAGAAGTATGTTAGCCTGGGCAAGGTAAGGCACTTTGTGAGAAGGTAGAGGGCATCGTGGGAGTCCAAGTCCCCAATTCTCTCTTCCATCCTCTTTAGGTCTCTAAACTTTTCGTCAAGGAATGCAGCAATGGCATTGTGGCCCAGAGGTGCTCCGAGTAGTGTGCTGTCGGTAGGTTTAACGAATGAGGCTTCTGGTAGAGCTGATTTCACTGCTCTAATGATTACTTCACTAGATGCAATAATTTCGCACTTGGAGGAGTTAAGAACGAGACCCATGGACTCCCCCCGTGTCTTCACCAGCTGTAGGTCTTCTAGCAGGGAATCTTGTGTGCCTGCCAGAGTGCCATCATCCAGGAACCAGATGTTGAGCTCGCTGGACAGTCTGGTTGTAATTTCTCGAACCGCTATGCAAAAGAGGAACGGTGCAAGTGGGTCACCCTGTTGAATTCCCTCTGCTGAGGTGACTTCATGTTTGCCAAACAGGAGGGTTGAGTCTTTGCTGTAGCCTGCTGACACAAACGGGAGAATGCTTGGGCAATGTTCCTGAACTGCAGTGAGGATAGCTTCCCTTTTGACCGAGTTGAAAGCGTTTTTAAAATCTAATTTTACTACTGCCTGGTCTTCAGTAAGAGAGCTAATGTAGGCTCGTGCAGCATGAGCCGCTGCTTCACAGCCTTGGGGGACTCCAAACCCCAGCTGGTTGGGTTGCAGCATGGTGGCTGCTTCCGTTCGGATACTTCTGACAGCAGCCCTTGCAACTAGGCGGCGAAGGGTATTACCAACGGCAATGGGTCTGATCCCTTCCCCCTTCTTTTTAAGGGCACATAGGGAAGCACCAAAGAAGAATGGTTTGATTTCATCAGGGATCAACCCGGCGAGGCAGTTGTTGACAAACGATGTGATTTCTGTCAGGAGCGCTTCTGCAGCTGGGCCAAGAACCGGGTTCACCATTTCCTTCACATGTTGAGGTCTTACCCCTGTGTAGCCTCCTGAGGAGCCCGGGGGAAATGAAGCGATAGCTTTATAAACCTCTGACTCCCGGAGGACGAGAGGTTCCTGGTTAGGGGCGAGCCTGACCTGTGGGGGAGGTTCACCTACGGCCCTGAGGGGGTGTTTTTCTCTCAGTGCTATATATATATATATATATATATATATATATATATATATATATATATATATATATATATATATATATATATATATATATATATATGTCGTACCTAGTAGCCAGAACTCACTTCTCAGCCTATTATGCAAGGCCCGATTTGCCTAATAAGCCAAGTTTTCCTGAATTATTATATTTTCTCTAATTTTTCTCTTATGAAATGATAAAGCTACCCATTTCATTATGTATGAGGTCAATTTTTTTTATTGGAGTTAAAATTAACGTAGATATATGACCGAACCTAACCATCCCTACCTAACCTAACCTAACCAATCTTTATAGGTTAGGTTAGGTTAGGTAGCCGAAAAAGTTAGGTTAGGTTAGGTTAGGTAGGTTAGGTAGTCGAAAAACAATTCATTCATGAAAACTTGGCTTATTAGGCAAATCGGGCCTTGCATAGTAGGCTGAGAAGTGAGTTCTGGCTACTAGGTACGACATATATATATATATATATATGTATATATATATATATATATATATATATATATATATATATATATATATATACATATATATATATATACCATTGCCGACCAAGAAGCTGCGACTTTGCTAGAAGCTGCGACAACATCACATGACACTGCCCGACTTAGAGCTGTAGCAGCTCCCCATGCAGGTGATTTCCTATTAGCAACCCCAATGTCAGCAACCGGCACCCGTCTCACACTGCAGGCCCTCCGAATTGCCGTGGCTCTCCGCCTCGCTGCCCCAATCCACACCGAATACAGGTGTATTTGCGGCGAGGCAGAGGCCGACAGATACGGACGGCATGGCCTTCTCTGCCAAAGGACAGGAGGATGGCATGCAAGACACGGCGAGGTCAATGGCATTATTAAGAGAAGCCTTACCACAGCCGGTTGTCCAGCAGAGAGAGAGCCCCGTTACCTAATGTCCCGCAACTCTGATGAGCCTGTCGGTCGCCCAGACGGAATCACGGTGAACCCCTGTAAGAATGGTAGACAGTTGGTGTGGGACTACACTTGCGTTTCAACTTTAGCCAATACCTATGTTGACTTCAGTGCTACACAAGCAGGAGGAGCTGCCAATCACCGGGAAGCGACCAAGTCACGTAAATACAGAGACCTTGAGCACCCCTACAATTTTGTCCTCATTGCCTCAGAGACACTTGGTGCCTGGGGTAAAAGTGATGCTAGCGTTTTGAAGGAGTTGGGAACTAAGCTAATCGAAACAACTAGAGACCCTAGAGCTGCCAGTTTTCTTTTTCAGCGCCTTAGTGTGGCAATCCAGAGAGGAAATGCTCACTGCATCCATGGTTCCTGCCCGCCATCTGAGGAGCTAGGGGAGCTGTTCAACTTGTGACGAGCAGCCTTGTACCCTGCATGTAATCAATATTGTAACTTTTTTTGTGTAATGACATTTTAAATAAAGTTAGATAAATATATATATATATATATATATATATATATATATATATATATATATATATATATATATATATATATATATATATATATATATGACTGAGCATTCACCTTGAATTCAAATGTTGTTTAATAGTATCGAATAATTAATCCGCACTTAAATTATTAGGAGACAAATGTCTTCTGATATAATACTGGTGAGTGATCCGTGGGAAACACGGAACACTAAATTATGATGAAATCTTTCAGGCAGGACAAAAATGATGTAATGAAAATGAAAGATGCTGAAGTGAATTATGAGTAGTAACACAAGAACAAGGACAGCTCCTGACAGTAAGTGGCAACACATGAACAAGGACAGCTCCTGACAGTAAGTGGCAACGCAAGAACAAGGACAGCTCCTGACAGTAAGTGGCAACACAAGAACAAGGACAGCTCCTGACAGTAAAGGGCAACACAAGAACAAGGACAGCTCCTGACAGTAAGGGGCAACACAAGAACAAGGACAGCTCCTGACAGTAAGTGGCAACACAAGAACAAGGACAGCTCCTGACAGTAAGTGGCAACACAAGAACAAGGACAGCTCCTGACAGTAAGGGGCAACACAAGAACAAGGACAGCTCCTGACAGTAAGTGGCAACACAAGAACAAGGACAGCTCCTGACAGTAAGTGGCAACACAAGAACAAGGACAGCTCCTGACAGTAAGGGGCAACACAAGAACAAGGACAGCTCCTGACAGTAAGTGGCAACACAAGAACAAGGACAGCTCCTGACAGTAAGGGGCAACACAAGAACAAGGACAGCTCCTGACAGTAAGGGGCAACACAAGAACAAGGACAGCTCCTGACAGTAAGTGGCAACACAAGAACAAGGACAGCTCCTGACAGTAAGTGGCAACACATGATCAAGAATCCTATTTAACAAGAACTAGAATAATTTCCTATATGCCCTTTCAACAAGGGTTGAAAGAGAATCAAGAAAAGGGGAAGGGAGTGGAAGCCGTTTTGGTGGAGTGGGGTTTGTGGTAGAGTAAATGTTAGGTGCTTATAGAGCGCGAGCTGGTAAGAAGCGATGAAGTTTTGAAGGAAATATGAGAAGAAATGGTATGAATTGTTGATGGTGGCTGGGCGCTGATTTTGTGGTGAATTGTATGTAATTTGTGTGAGTGAACTTATGCTTTTGTTTGTACTGCTTAAAAGCATATAACATTCACTTTTGCTAGTCACATAAAGCTCCCAAAATGTACCGATTTGTTCGCCGTACAAAAACAAAATAATATTTATTGTTGGAGTAATGGACAATCAGAGAGCACTTTGCTTCAGTCTGCGTTACGTTACCGTGGAGTTGGCTGCCCTGGGCTGGTACTCTTGCAACTTTTACTGCATTCATCTATTTTGTATACATGTAAAAGATAGTTATATTGTGGTCATCGATTAAGTAATACATTTCTTTTACTAACATTTGAACATCAAGGGAGAACAATGGCGAGATTTATAACTTAAAAATTGCAGCATTTGTTCAGAAT
Organism: Procambarus clarkii; assembly: GCF_040958095.1. Taxonomy (NCBI): domain Eukaryota; kingdom Metazoa; phylum Arthropoda; class Malacostraca; order Decapoda; family Cambaridae; genus Procambarus; species Procambarus clarkii. Next base: position 20,212,598 of record NC_091178.1, read on the forward strand.
TTTCTTACTCTCTCTTTGAGTGATATAGCTTGTGGTTTGTCTAATATGTTGAGTAATTTGTTTCAAGACTTTATGATATTACCTCTAACAGATCAACATATGCATTCATATTCCTTTAATTTTCCTAGTAGTATGAGACTGAGTCGGTGGGATAAAAAGAGCAAACATCTGACAAAAACATCGCCAATTTTTGTAAGGATTTTTTAGTCTACAGAACAGGTTACAACTAAGATACAGCTGCACACTTACTAACACACAACCAGAGATGGAAGAATAATAACTTGTACGCAAAATTTGACAATATTTCACTGCTGCTTGTAGCAAAGACCGGAAACTAATTACATTTTAGAACGTTATCGGGTAATCGAATTAGAAGTAACATACAATTCCCAAACTGTTTTATCACCTCAGGAAAATTTATACATTTTTTTTTAAACACGAGTTCTTACATTCTTGGACAGCCACTAGCACGCACAGAGTTTCGGGCAAGTCCTGAATCCTAATTTTCACACACACACACATACACACATTCCCAGAAAGCAGTCATTTCCAGCTGTCTAACTCACAGATACCTATTTACTGCTAGGTGGACAGGGGCATCGGGGTGAAATAAACTATTTTCACCTTAGGACTAGGAACCCCGCGCTCTGTCCACTCAGCCGTCACGCCGCCGTATATAAATGGTATACATCCTAAAAATCCACCGATTCGACCTTGTCTTGTGAAAAGATAAACCTTGCACTTCAGTTTACATTTAACACAGTCTCATTTATCACTCACGAAGAATACGATCAACTACCGAACTACCCAATACACTCTAATCTACAGACTTTATCCTTATTAGTGTAACTGTTGGCGAGGTTAGTGTTTTAAACTGTAATCTCCATGATTTAAACTGTTATATTAATATTTATATTTCTAATAAAATGGTCAGGATTAAACTGTAGCACTGTTCAGATATATTTATATTTTACTAGATGAGGCATCCAGCTGTGGTCCATCTACCACCTCCCCTCGTCCTCGTGGTGTGTGGATAGATGGGGGGTGTGAAGACAGGGGGGGTGTATAGAGACAGGGGAGGGTGGAGTGTGGAGACAGGAGAGGGTGGAGTGTGGAGACAGGGGAGGGTGGTGTGTGGAGACAGGGTAGGGTAGTGTGTGGAGACCGGGGAGGGGGCGGAGTGTGGAGACAGGGGAGGGGGTGGAGTGTGGAGATTGGGGAAGGTGTTGTGTGGAGACAGGCATGAGTGTGGACAATGGGATGAGTGAGGACACTGGGATGAGTGAGGAGACTGGAATGAGTGTGGACGCTGGGATGAGTGTGGACGCTTGGATGAGTGAGGACACTGGGATGAGTGTGAACACTGGGATGAGTGTGAACACTGGGATGAGTGTGGACACTAGAATGAGTGTGAACACTGGAATGAGTGTGGACACTGGGTTGAGTGTGGACGCTGGGTAAGTGTGAACACTGGGATGAGTGTGGACGCTGGGATGAGTGTGGACACTGGAATGAGTGTGGACGCTGGGATGAGTGTGGACGCTTGGATGAGTGAGGACACTGGGATGAGTGTGGACACTGGAATGAGTGTGGACGCTGGGATGAGTGTGAACGCTGGGATGAGTGTAGACACGGGAATGAGTGTGGACGCTGGGATGAGTGTGGACGCTGGGATGAGTGTGAACGCTGGGATGAGTGTAGACACGGGAATGAGTGTGGACGCTGGAATAAGTGTGAACGCTGGGATGAGTGTGGACGCTGGGATGAGTGTGGACGCTGGGATAAGTGTGAACGCTGGGATGAGTGTGGACGCTGGGATGAGTGTGGACGCTGGGATAAGTGTGAACGCTGGGATGTGTGTGGACGCTGGGATGTGTGTGGACACTTGAATGAGTGTGGGCACTGGGATGAGTGTGGACACTTGAATGAGTGTGGGCACGGGGTTGAGCGAGGACGCTGGGACGGGTGTAATAGCCGTGTTTGGTGTGGATGTTCGGACGGGTGTGGACACGGGGTTGAGGTTGTCCATCCTCGTCCCATCCTCGCTCGGACGAGGATGGACACCGGAACTAGGATGGACGCCAGTGGTAAAATAAACGATGTGTCAAGGTTGGAAGCCATGATGCAGGTCACGACGAGTGAGGTGGATACCGATGGCCTTGGTGATGGGGTAAACACAGACAATGTTTACTATCCATTAACTTTTAGTGACACACGCAGCTTCATCACGACAGCAAAGGCATCCCAACCAATACGTCCATTAAATTGCTGCACAATTAGAGGGATTTCAGCTCTCTAGTCGTGCTGCCATTATTTTGTAAACGATTGCAAAGCACATTATATATGAGTTATATAGATCGCGTTTGAAAAGTGTTTCGTCTTTTCCTGTGTTCGAAGCGCACCTCGAGACTTGCTTGTCTTAGCTCTTGCATCTCCTCTGTTGCATTTCTAACTTATCATTTTAATGAAAAAGGGTATTTTTTTATTTTTAAGATTAGTAATTGTATGGCTTATAATTTTTTTTAGTAGAAAAGCCCAATATAGTTTTTCTAAGCCTAATGTGGGTTTTGAGTATTATTTTTCGTTCTGTTGTCAGTTTTGACCAGGGAACCTTTTGAGTAGATTTATTAGCTGGCAATAAGAAGAACAGTTTAAAAACGAAATGAAAAACAATGAAAAAAATATATATACTCGCGAAATGAATGGTATCGTAAAAAAAACAGCTCACTTCCATCGCAATGCTATACAAATAATTAAATCAAAACGAAAATAAATTGAAATCTATGAAAATTCAATTTATCAATACAATCAGAAATATTCAACTGTAATCAAAATGTATTTAGTAAAGAGTGTGTTGCTATGCCGTACAACATATGGCGCTGACTTGAAAAAAATTGTTTTTATCTGTCACAGGTGTAGCATTTAATTAGTAGGTATATAAATACTTACACGTATTCAAACAGAACGTTGTGTCAAAATTTTAAAGCAATCGGTAAAGAACTTTCAGAGATTAGAGCGTATGTTGCTCTTAGGTCCAACAGATGGCGCTGTTTAAAAAAAAATGATTTTACCTGTCACAGGTGTGGCATGTATATAGCAGGGATTTAAAAACATGCGCGTATTCGAATGCAACATTGTGTCAAAATGTCAAAACAATCGGTAAAGAGGTTTCGGAGATTTCCCTTCACATGAAAAACTCAGTTTTTCAAAGTAAACATGTATTTACCTGTCAAAGACGTAATATTTATATAGTGTGTGTATATAAAAATGCACTCGTAGGCGAATGGAACTTGGTGTCAAAATTTTAAAGCAATCAGGGAAGAACTTTCAGAGATTAGCGATTTTGAACAAACGGACATTTTCATTTATATATATACTAGCAGTACCAGACCACAGCAACCTTCCCTGTCACTCTGTCCTCCCCACCATTCCCCACTCCACCATGCCCCACTCCCCCTGTCCCTCTGTCCTCCCCACCATTCTCCATTCCCCCATCCCCTCGTCCCACACCATCCCAAACTCCCCCGTCCCCTCGTCCTTCCCCATCATTAGCCCCTAGTCCTTCCCACCATCTCTCACTTCCGTCCCGTTGTCATCCCCACCATTCCCACACTTTCTCGTCTGATGCCTTCCCAAATGGTTTGATGTTCCCATCAGAAAATTGGGAACATCAAGTGATCTGATGTTCCCATCCATGACATATAAGTAAAACAGTTAAAAAACTGAAATGAAAATATGAAAAAGTAAAAAAATAAACTATACTCACGAAATGAATCGTATGGTAAACAACACAGCTCAATTTTAACGCAATTCACACCCAAAAAAATTAAATCAAAATGAAAATTAAATCGAAATCTATGAAAATTCAATTTATCAATGCAATCAAAAACATTGAAATGGAATTGTAACATATTTAGTATAGCATGAGTGTTCCTCATACAGGTACCATCGGTGCTGTTTTTCAAGAAAAGCATAGTTTTACCTGTAACAGGTGTGGCATCTATACTTATATTTACGAATTGAACGGTATGGTAAACAACACAGCTCAATTGCAACAAAATGTCACACAAAATAATTCGATAAAAAGTAAAATAAATTGAAGTCTATGAAAATATAATTTATCAATGCAATCGGAAACATTGAAATGGAATTCATGACATATTTAGTATAGCGTGCATGTTGCTATTATGTGCAACAGATGGCGCTGTTTTTCAAAAAACGCATGTTTTTACCTGTCACAGGGTTGGCATCTATATAGTAGGTATAGAAAAGGACGCACATATTTGAATGTAACGTTGTTTCAGAATTTCAAAGCAATCGGTGAAGAACTTTGGGAGATTACAGCACGTGTTGCTCTTACATCCAACAGATGGCGTTGTTTTTCAAAAAAGCATGTTTTCTCCGGCCACAGGTAAGCTATGTATATACTAGGTATATAGAAACACTTGCCTATTTGAATATAGGCCCGTGTTATATATATATATATATATATATATATATATATATATATATATATATATATATATATATATATATATATATATATATATATATATATATATATATATATATATATATATATATATGTCGTACCTATTAGCCAGAACGCACTTCTCGGCCAACTATGCAACGCCTGATTTGTCTAATAAGCCAAGTTTTCCTGAATTAATATATTTTCTCTCATTTTTTTCTTATGAAATGATAAAGTTACCCATTTCATTATGTATGAGGTCAATTGTTTTTTATTGGAGTTAAAATTAATGTAGATATATGACCGAACCTAACCAACCCTACCTAACCTAACCTAACCTATCTTTGTAGGTTAGGGTAGGTTAGGTAGCCGAAAAAGTTAGGTTAGGTTAGGTTAGGTAGGTTAGGTAGTCGAAAAACAATTAATTCATGAAAACTTGGCTTATTAGGCGAATCGGGACTTGAATAGTAGGCTGAGAAGTGCGTTCTGGCTACTAGGTACGACATATATATATATATATATATATATATATATATATATATATATATATATATATATATATATATATATATATATATATATATATGTTGTACCTAGTAGCCAGAACGCATATCTCAGCCTACTATGCAAGGCCCGATTTGCCTAATAAGCCAAGTTTTCATGAATTAATGTTTTTTCGACTACCTAACCTACCTAACCTAACCTAACCTAACATTTTCGGCTACCTAACCTAACCTAACCTATAAAGATAGGGCTTGAGCTGTTGCGGTATCTCTGTCGGCAATTGAGTCCTCACTGGTGATGACTCTTATTGCGCCAATAGTGTTTCCTTCTTCTATTTTCTTGGTTTCTGATGTTCTGATTTTTTATGTCTAGGATATGCCACTGTTACTCTTCCTGCCGTGGGTGTTTCTCGCACGAGTGGGAAGGCGCACCTGGTTGTCCTCCCTGGGAAAATCATTTATAGCTTTGATGACTGAGGCAGCTAAGGTTTTGTCTCTCCTTGCAGGGGTGGCTAGACATATGTTGCCAAACATTAGGAGGTTGTGCCATACTTGGGTCGTTCCAGGAGTCGTTGACCTTTCTCAGGAGGGCAGATAATTTGGCTGCTGCATGGGGGCGGGCTGCTTTAGGGATGTGTTGCAAGGTTCTGGCTAGTGTTGCTTTGATAGCTTCTAATAAATTTTCTGTGGGAATGAAGGTCTGGGAGGTGTTTTGCCTTACGGGCGGTGTGGGCTGTTGATTGGTGTTCTCCCTGGGAGGGCGCCCAGAACCCAAACACCTGGCTCCGTTGTGGTAATGATTGTGCACATTACCGTCACTCGACCGGATATAGCATACCCGGTCACACGTCTGACATCTGCCTTGTCTACCCCTGCTTGATAGCTCATCTTGGCTTGGAGAAGCCTGGCTGTCTGTTGAGAGCTGCGACATGGGCGGGCGCTGGGCGGGAGGGTGGACAGCGGGTGAAGACTGGTGGGTGGGCGGTGGTTGGAGGCTGGGGGGATAGTCAGCTGGCCGTGACACTTACCACTCAGATGAGTAGTAATACATATACCACCTCCATACAATGTGTGGGTATACACCCACTACACAATATGTGGGTATACATTGGGTGGGTGGGTGGCGTAGACACACATGGGAGCCTCCCGGGACCTATGGGCGGGTGGCAAGGTGGCCTCGTGGGTGGGGAGGCGACGTGGTGGGGTGGGTAGGAGGGGGAGAGCAGGTACTTCCCGGCCTGGGCGCTGGGTGGGGGCGGGGGTCAGGGCGACACTAACACTGGTATAATTACCCCGTATATCACTGCACAATGATGAATGAATCACACACTATACCTATGTTGACTTCAGTGCTACACAAGCAGGAGGAGCTGCCAATCACCGGGAAGCGGCCAAGTCACGTAAATACAGAGACCTTGAGCACCACTACAATTTTGTCCCCCATTGCCTCAGAGACACTTGGTGCCTGGGGTAAAAGTGCTGCTAGCTTTTTGAAGGAGTTGGGATCTAAGCTAATCGATACAACTAGAGACCATAGAGCTGCCAGTTTTCTTTTTCAGCGCCTTAGTGTGGCAATCCAGAGAGGAAATGCTCACTGCATCCATGGTTCCTGCCCGCCATCTGAGGAGCTAGGGGAGCTGTTCAACTTGTGACAAGCAGCCTTGTACCCTGCATGTAATCAATATTGTAACTTTTTTTGTGTAATGACATTTTCAAATAAAGTTAGATAAATATATATATATATATATATATATATATATATATATATATATATATATATATATATATATATATATATATATATATATATATATATATATATATATGTATATATATATATATATATATATATATATATATATATATATATATATATATATATATATATATATATATATATATATATATATATTTATATGACTGAGCATTCACCTTGAATTCAAATGTTGTTTAATAGTATCGAATAATTAATCCGCACTTAAATTATTAGGAGACAAATGTCTTCTGATATAATACTGGTGAGTGATCCGTGGGAAACACGGGACACTAAATTATGATGAAATCTTTCAGGCAGGAGAAAGATGATGTAATGAAAATGAAAGATGCTGAAGTGAATTGTGAGTAGTAACACAAGAACAAGGACAGCTCCTGACAGTAAGTGGCAACACAAGAACAAGGACAGCTCCTGACAGTAAGTGGCAACACAAGAACAAGGACAGCTCCTGACAGTAAGTGGCAACACAAGAACAAGGACAGCTCCTGACAGTAAGTGGCAACGCAAGAACAAGGACAGCTCCTGACAGTAAATGGCAACACAAGAACAAGGACAGCTCCTGACAGTAAGGGGCAACACAAGAACAAGGACAGCTCCTGACAGTAAGTGGCAACACAAGAACAAGGACAGCTCCTGACAGTAAGGGGCAACACAAGAACAAGGACAGCTCCTGACAGTAAGTGGCAACACAAGAACAAGGACAGCTCCTGACAGTAAGGGGCAACACAAGAACAAGGACAGCTCCTGACAGTAAGGGGCAACACAAGAACAAGGACAGCTCCTGACAGTAAATGGCAACACAAGAACAAGGACAGCTCCTGACAGTAAGTGGCAACACAAGAACAAGGACAGCTCCTGACAGTAAGGGGCAACACAAGAACAAGGACAGCTCCTGACAGTAAGGGGCAACACAAGAACAAGGACAGCTCCTGACAGTAAGGGGCAACACAAGAACAAGGACAGCTCCTGACAGTAAGGGGCAACACAAGAACAAGGACAGCTCCTGACAGTAAGGGGCAACACAAGAACAAGGACAGCTCCTGACAGTAAGGGGCAACACAAGAACAAGGACAGCTCCTGACAGTAAGTGGCAACACAAGAACAAGGACAGCTCCTGACAGTAAGTGGCAACACATGATCAAGAATCCTATTTAACAAGAACAAGAATAATTTCCTATATGCCCTTTCAACAAGGGTTGAAAGAGAATCAAGAAAAGGGCAAGGGAGTGGAAGCCGTTTTGGTGGAGTGGGGTTTGTGGTAGAGTAAATGTTAGGTGCTTATAGAGCGCGAGCTGGTAAGAAGCGATGAAGTTTTGAAGGAAATATGAGAAGAAATGGTATGAATTGTTGATGGTGGCTGGGCGCTGATTTTGTGGTGAATTGTATGTAATTTGTGTGAGTGAACTTATGCTTTTGTTTGTACTGCTTAAAAGCATATAACATTCACTTTTGCTAGTCACATAAAGCTCCCAAAATGTACCGATTTGTTCGCCTTACAAAAACATAAAATAATATTTATTGTTGGAGTAATGGACAATCAGAGAGCACTTTGCTTCAGTCTGCGTTACGTTACCGTGGAGTTGGCTGCCATGGGCTGGTACTCTTGCAACTTTTACTGCATTCATCTATTTTGTATACATGTAAAAGATAGTTATATTGTGGTCATCGATTAAGTAATACATTTCTTTTACTAACATTTGAACATCAAGGGAGAACAATGGCGAGATTTATAACTTAAAAATTGCAGCATTTGTTCAGAATTTTCTTACTCTCTCTTTGAGTGATATAGCTTGTGGTTTGTCTAATATGTTGAGTAATTTGTTTCAAGACTTTATGATATTACCTCTAACAGACCGACATATGCATTCATATTCCTTTAATTTTCCTAATAGTATGAAACTAAGTCGGTGAGATAAAAAGAGCAAACAACTGACTTAAACTGTTATATTAATATTTATTTTTTTAATAAAATGGTCAGGATTAAACTGTAACACTGTTCAGATATATTTATATTTTACTAGATGGGGCATCCAGCTGTGGTCCATCTACCACCTCCCCTCGCTCTCGTGGTGTGTGGAGAGAGGGGGGGGGGGGGTGTGGAGCTCTCAGCCAGAGCTCAGGATGGAAGCAAGTCGATGAGGAACTCTGTAGGGTAAGGCAGGTCCTAGTCAACAACGGCTTCTCCAATGGTTTCGTTGAAGACATCATAAGAAGGAAGATGAAATGCCATGCAACCTCTGAAGAGACAACTAACACAACACCTATACCCCCTATTAGACTATTTTACAGGAACTTCTTTTCCACAGCTCATAAAACGGAGGAAAGGGTCCTGAAAGATATTGTTAATAGAAATGTTATCCCTACAGACAAAAATCAGAAGATACAAGTAGATATATATGTATATATATATATATATATATATATATATATATATATATATATATATATATATATATATATATATATATATGTATATATATATATATATATATATATATATATATATATATATGTATATATATATATGTCGTACCTAATAGCCAGAACGCACTTCTCAGCCTACTATTCAAGGCCCGATTTGCCTAATAAGCCAAGTTTTCATGAATTAATGTTTTTTCGTCTACCTAACCTACCTAACCTAACCTAACCTAGCTTTTTTTGGCTACCTAACCTAACCTTACCTATAAATATAGGTTAGGTTAGGTTAGGTAGGGTTGGTTAGGTTCGGTCATATATCTACGTTAATTTTAACTCCAATAAAAAAAAATTGACCTCATACATAGAGAAAAGGGTTGCTTTATCATTTCAAAAGAAAAAAATTATAGTAAATATATTAATTCAGGAAAACTTGGCTTATTAGGCAAATCGGGCCTTGAATAGTAGGCTGAGAAGTGAGTTCTGGCTACTAGGTACGACATATATATATATATATATATATATATATATATATATATGTCGTACCAAGTAGCCAGAACTCACTTCTCAGCCTACTATGCGAGGCCCGATTTGCCTAATAAGCCAAGTTTTACTGAATTAATATATTTTCACTAATTTTTTTCTTATGAAATGATAAAGCTACCCATTTCATTATGTATGAGGTCAATTTTTTTTTATTGGAGTTAAAATTAACGTAGATATATGACCGAACCTAACCAACCCTACCTAACCTAACCTAACCTATCTTTATAGGTTAGGTTAGGTTAGGTAGCCGAAAACGTTAGGTTAGGTTAGGTTAGGTAGGTTAGGTTGTCGAAAAAACATTAATTCATGAAAACTAGGCTTATTAGGCAAATCAGGCTTTGCATAGTAGGCTGAGAAGTGAGTTCTGGCTACTAGGTACGACATATATATATATATATATATATATATGTCGTACCTAGTAGCCAGAACGCACTTCTCAGCCTACTATGCAAGGCCCGATTTGCCTAATAAGCCAAGTTTTCCTGAATTAATATATTTTCTCTAATTTTTTTCTTATGAAATGATAAAGCTACCCATTTCATTATGTATGAGGTCAATTTTTTTTATTGGAGTTAAAATTAATGTAGATATATGACCGAACCTAATCAACCCTACCTAACCTAACCTAACCTATCTTTAAAGGTTAGGTTAGGTAGACGAAAAAGTTAGGTTAGGTTAGGTTAGGTAGGTTAGGTAGTCGAATTAGTGAATTCAACACCAGACTCAAGTTGTCTGGTGTTGACAAAGGCTTTAGCGGGCCGAAACGTTCACCTCATTTCATATTTCTCTGTGGATTTTCCGCATAAAATGATCAGTGTTTTGTGATCGTCAATTGCATATATATATATATATATATATATATATATATATATATATATATATATATATATATATATATATATATATATATATATATATGCGAACAAGCCTGAATGGTCCCCAGGACAATATGCAACTGAAAACTCACACCCCAGAAGTGACTCGAACCCATACTCCCAGGAGCCACGCAACTGGTATGTACAAGACGCCTTAATCCACTTGACCATCACGACCGGACATAATGAGGTGATAGCCGAGGCTATTTGAACCACCCCACCGCCGGCACTCGGATAGTAATCTTGGGCATAGCATTTTACCAAATCACCTCATTCTTTGGGGCACACGTGAGGAACACAAATGCGAACAAGCCTGAATGGTCCCCAGGACAATATGCAACTGAAAACTCACACCCCAGAAGTGACTCGAACCCATACTCCCAGGAGCCACGCAACTGGTATGTACAAGACGCCTTAATCCACTTGACCATCACGACCGGACATAATGAGGTGATAGCCGAGGCTATTTGAACCACCCCACCGCCGGCACTCGGATAGTAATCTTGGGCATAGCATTTTACCAAATCACCTCATTCTTTGGGTTCGAGTATGGGTTCGAGTCACTTCTGGGGTGTGAGTTTTCAGTTGCATATTGTCCTGGGGACCATTCAGGCTTGTTCGCATTTGTGTTCCTCACGTGTGCCCCAAAGAATGAGGTGATTTGGTAAAATGCTATGCCCAAGATTACTATCCGAGTGCCGGCGGTGGGGTGGTTCAAATAGCCTCGGCTATCACCTCATTATGTCCGGTCGTGATGGTCAAGTGGATTAAGGCGTCTTGTACATACCAGTTGCGTGGCTCCTGGGAGTATGGGTTCGAGTCACTTCTGGGGTGTGAGTTTTCAGTTGCATATTGTCCTGGGGACCATTCAGGCTTGTTCGCATTTGTGTTCCTCACGTGTGCCCCAAAGAATGAGGTGATTTGGTAAAATGCTATGCCCAAGATTACTATCCGAGTGCCGGCGGTGGGGTGGTTCAAATAGCCTCGGCTATCACCTCATTATGTCCGGTCGTGATGGTCAAGTGGATTAAGGTGTCTTGTACATACCAGTTGCGTGGCTCCTGGGAGTATGGGTTCGAGTCACTTCTGGGGTGTGAGTTTTCAGTTGCATATTGTCCTGGGGACCATTCAGGCTTGTTCGCATTTGTGTTCCTCACGTGTGCCCCAAAGAATGAGGTGATTTTGTAAAATGCTATGCCCAAGATTACTATCCGAGTGCCGGCGGTGGGGTGGTTCAAATAGCCTCGGCTATCACCTCATTATGTCAGGTCGTGATGGTCAAGTGGATTAAGGCGTCTTGTACATACCAGTTGCGTGGCTCCTGGGAGTATGGGTTCGAGTCACTTCTGGGGTGTGAGTTTTCAGTTGCATATTGTCCTGGGGACCATTCAGGCTTGTTCGCATTTGTGTTCCTCACGTGTGCCCCAAAGAATGAGGTGATTTGGTAAAATGCTATGCCCAAGATTACTATCCGAGTGCCGGCGGTGGGGTGGTTCAAATAGCCTCGGCTATCACCTCATTATGTCCGGTCGTGATGGTCAAGTGGATTAAGGCGTCTTGTACATACCAGTTGCGTGGCTCCTGGGAGTATGGGTTCGAGTCACTTCTGGGGTGTGAGTTTTCAGTTGCATATTGTCCTGGGGACCATTCAGGCTTGTTCGCATTTGTGTTCCTCACGTGTGCCCCAAAGAATGAGGTGATTTGGTAAAATGCTATGCCCAAGATTACTATCCGAGTGCCGGCGGTGGGGTGGTTCAAATAGCCTCGGCTATCACCTCATTATGTCCGGTCGTGATGGTCAAGTGGATTAAGGTGTCTTGTACATACCAGTTGCGTGGCTCCTGGGAGTATGGGTTCGAGTCACTTCTGGGGTGTGAGTTTTCAGTTGCATATTGTCCTGGGGACCATTCAGGCTTGTTCGCATTTGTGTTCCTCACGTGTGCCCCAAAGAATGAGGTGATTTGGTAAAATGCTATGCCCAAGATTACTATCCGAGTGCCGGCGGTGGGGTGGTTCAAATAGCCTCGGCTATCACCTCATTATGTCAGGTCGTGATGGTCAAGTGGATTAAGGCGTCTTGTACATACCAGTTGCGTGGCTCCTGGGAGTATGGGTTCGAGTCACTTCTGGGGTGTGAGTTTTCAGTTGCATATTGTCCTGGGGACCATTCAGGCTTGTTCGCATTTGTGTTCCTCACGTGTGCCCCAAAGAATGAGGTGATTTGGTAAAATGCTATGCCCAAGATTACTATCCGAGTGCCGGTGGTGGGGTGGTTCAAATAGCCTCGGCTATCACCTCATTATGTCCGGTCGTGATGGTCAAGGGGATTAAGGCGTCTTGTACATACCAGTTGCGTGGCTCCTGGGAGTATGGGTTCGAGTCACTTCTGGGGTGTGAGTTTTCAGTTATATATATATATATATATATATATATATATATATATATATATATATATATATATATATATATATATATTTATATATATGTCATACCTAGTAGCCAGAACGCACTTGTCAATCTACTATGCAAGGCCCGATTTGCCTAATAAGCCAAGTTTTCATGAATTAATTGTTTTTCGACTACCTAACCTACCTAACCTAACCTAACCTAACTTTTTTGGCTACCTAACCTAACCTAATCTATAAAGATAGGTTAGGTAGGGTTGGTGTGTGAGGGGTGGAGTGTGGAGACATGGGAGGGTGGTGTGTGGAGACAGGGGAGGGT